>NW_014569344.1:0-24326 GCF_000743755.1 Blastocystis sp. subtype 4 | reverse complement strand
TGATAAGCAATCACTTCATCATGTTTCACTTTGTGATCTTTGTCCTTATCCAATTGAATGAACAGATTCTGATAGAACATTCGTTGTTGAGGAGTAGTAGCGAAAGGATCATTTCCAGTTCCTTGTATAGGCTTAGGAGGCATCATAGGTCTAGGTCCTTGACCTTGCATAGTAGGCTTAGGAGGTACCATTGGACGTGGAGTCAAACTATTTGGTTTCATAGGTAGATTTGGTCTCGGACCCATCATTCCTCCATTCGGAGTCGTACCGGTACCCATACTCATCATTCCAGTTGAATTCATCATTCCTGGTTGTCTACCTATTATTTACAATCAACTCCCTTACTGTTGTTGCATTCCTTATATTTGTATCTTCTTTCTATATTCAATAAACAGAACGAGAAAACAGAAAATCTCCTTTCAAAATATAGAAATCCAGATTCCAGATATTCAACACTGGATAAGAATGCAAAGAGATAAATGCTATGGCCCTAATCATTCTAGATTTGGTGTTTATAATCAATATGTCCCAATAATAGCAGTTTTATCAACTTCATTTATTTTTATTATGGTCCATATTAGCATTATCGAAAATTATCCTATTCTCATCAATGAAACCTCTTCGAGTTCAAGTCGCTACCGTATTTGATATTACCAGCACCAACAAAACAATAGACACTAGACTGTCCATGTCAACACTATTCCACTTTGTATCGCTAAAATGTCTCTATTATTTTGTACCTATTACATAGAATGATAATATTGAAGATTATCGACAATCACAATCATGATGTACTTAGTATTCTGTCTATCAATTCTCTTTTGTACTACTGCAAAGTATCAATTTCTAGGCGAACAAGATGTTATTGATGTTGTTACAGTGAGTGAAGAGGAAGCAACAAAACTAATAACGGAGGGCTCTGGCCCATCATATTTAATGACAAAGAAACGAGTGAAGTAAGTCATAGTGCTGTTTGACTATCATTAGGTACAACTGTACTAGTGTTGTGAAAGATGAAAATAAAGAAACACTTCCACTAACAATGGTATCATATAATCGAACCCAAAGCCAGTGTTATATGGGATCTGGTGACTATGGTACTGTTCAGATTTGTCCGGGCGTTAATGTTACACTAATAACAAAATCACAGGAAGTTGTTGTTTTATTACTACATCAGCGTATAGAAGACCTTCTTTTTAATTGATTCATCTCATCATGGAAATAATCGTTTTGGAGATAGTATTTCAACTACAGCCAAGATGTCTGAGTATTTCATTTACAGCAGTGGGGTTAATAATATTCAAAAGGTTATAGCAACATACAAATGCTTTCGATCTCTTGTAATGACACATACTCCAAGTACTTCCTCTTTTCCTCTGTAATGTAGTTGAGTCTATCCCATTTTCTCTTGAAATCGACTCTCTTCTCCCTGAATCGTTAAGTCTTTCTATTCAAAGTGATGCCTTCTGTATTACCCAAGAGGAAGAGGCTGCCTTCACTGAGATTCGACGACGAATGACAAAAAGTGCGGATATTCAAAAGGTCTCCATTGTAAGATAGGAAGGGAGGCATTACTTCTAGAAGTCTGATAATTGGCTCTATTCCGTCTACCACAAGGTGAATATCACACAGAAACTAATATCTGCAGATTTATCGTATGTCTAAGTATTGTTTATGACACTCAGGTTCAATTTAGGTTTCTATGATGAAGAAGCGACTTTGGCTCAAGGTTATGGAATTGTTCGTGTATTCTCGCCTTCAGATCCTCAGGAGTCCTATGTAAATATGGTTTATACCAATGTATGCACTCGTTCGTTCTTGTGACATGTAGGGAGATGAGTGTGCGACAACTGGAAGAAACCGAACTACTAATGTCCATCTTGTATGTCCATCTGGTGCCATGGGTGTTGACACAGTCGTAGAAACCATCCATTGTCATTATGAAGTGTTTACGTCTGCTTCGTGGGTTTGTAATTTACCTTGGATGAAACCTCCCAAGAGGAATCATCACTCGGTCGTCTGTTATCCACTCCCATAATAGATTTGTGATATAGCAACGTATGGAAACAGATATTTGTAATCTTTTACTAATTTGAGTTGTTTTTTGAGTAGCATTTACCCCTGGATTTCTTTTGCCCCACACGGTTATTGTCCTCGTTTTATCCACCTATATACATTGTTTGCTCTTACTAAGAATTGTAGGTGATTCTGTTCGTGTCTTT
This sequence comes from Blastocystis sp. subtype 4, assembly GCF_000743755.1. Taxonomy (NCBI): domain Eukaryota; class Bigyra; order Opalinata; family Blastocystidae; genus Blastocystis; species Blastocystis sp. subtype 4. The sequence continues at coordinate 22,104 of NW_014569344.1, read as the reverse complement.
GTGTCGTTTTTAATATTTTCCGCTACATTCTATTGACATCTGTTTTGTTTGCTTTATACCAATCAGATATGACTAACGATCCTGTAGACAATGCCTCACGCTAACGGATATCGTGCTCGTACTCGCCACATGTTCAAGAGAGACTTCCGTTGATCATGGAGTGATTCCTCTCTCTACTTACATGCGTTGTTACAAGTATGGAGACTATGTCGATATTAAGGCCAATGGCTCCATCCATAAGGGTATGCCGTTCAAGGGTTACCATGGACGCACTGGAGTGGTATTTGATGTGACTAAGACTGCTGTGGGTGTGGAAGTGAACAAACAGGTGAGAAATCGCATCATCAAGAAGAGAATCCATGTGAAGGTTGAGCATGTGAGACCTTCTAAGTGCAGAATGGAGCACTTGAACCGTGTAAAGAAGAACGAGGCTATCAAGCGTGAAAACAAGGGAGAGAAGGTGTGCCTGAAGAGAATCCCTGCTCAACCTCGTGCTTGCCATACTGTGGTTCCTACCAAGCCCATCAAGACAGTTTATGTTCTTCCTTATGAGATTCTGGCATAAATGAGTTCTTGATTAGTAAGATGCATTTGAGATTGTTTGTAAGAAACAGTAGATAGGTCCTTATTACATGTTTGGTTTTCCCGAATTCAAATAGATAATAATAACACTGATATTGTCATGAGAACCCAAACGCTTTGCCCGTTTAAGTAATTCTAGTTTGAAGATGATACAAGTACCTACCTTGGCAACACCGATCCAGATTATTGTCTTTATGGAGTTGTCTTCGAACAAAATTCACACAGGCCTGAGGTGGAATCACATCAAACAAACCATCACTTCCCATAATAATGAACTCATCCTACCAATGAATCATTATCTATTTGATACTCCTCGCATTCGATGTTCCTTACAAATATCTGGAACTGAAGTAATCAAATCAGCTTTGAATTCGGAATGCCAATAGTATTCTTTCATTGTCTTATACTCAATATCTCCAATCGACCGAGTCACTTGCATGATTCCCATAACTCGATCATTCATTATGTATCTACAATTCAGAAATTCCAATGATTTACACCCTCCAGCATCTTTTATACGCTGAACTTCCTTCTCATTGTTCACATTATGACACACATTCAATTCGATGCAGGTCCCATTGCGACAAAGAACCGAACGGGAATCACCGCAGTTGGCACAATATATCATTTTCTCAAATTTCGTACTATGAATGAACAATCATCCTAAAACCGACTTAATCAGAATTACAGTATTTGAAGTACACCCACTGAAGATCTTATTCTCTCTTGCTACTTCAAGAAAGGAACGATCTAATTCGGCATATGTGTTAACAACCGCGGTAACAATATCTGTTGAATAGGTCTTCTGTGATATCTATGGTAAATCATACAATCAAATTTCAACCAAAGTACTTATAAATTTGTTATTAATGTAGTCAACACAACCATCACCACCATGTCCTTTGGATAACTCTGAAATCCAGAACCTACCATCGAACAAACAAAATATACTACTGTTTGAACCACTATTGGACAAGTCATCCACAATCCCTCGGGTTGAGAGTAACAACGAGATACGATCCTCCATCGCTTCACAACCATTCTTAACATCAAGCATCTCTCATATTCAAACTTTATCACTGTCAAATGCACATACCAAACGCATCTCAGAACAAACCATATTCCCTTGGACAGTGCGTACAGGTAATACCCCTTGGCCGAGAGGTTCAAAATCCTTAGCTAATTCTTCATCTAATGCTACTGGAGAATCCTCAGGAGTTTCCAAATTGTCAAAAATATGAGTGATTTCTTCCATTTCGCCATAATCCGTATCACTATAATTATCAGGACAAACAATTACTACTCAGATTCAGTGAACTGACGTAATTTGGAGTCTATAAATAAATAGAAGTTTATTCTGATACCTTCTTGAATTGGTGATGAGATGATCTGAAGTGGTTTGGGTGGATCACTTAAAAATGAACTACTTTGTGATGAAGAACGAGATGGAGAAGATTCCTGTGTTTCATTAAATCTTTGATGAACTGCGGATCCTCCATTCATTGAATAAGGCAGAGATAAAGAACCCCTAATGGTAATTATGACATGTTTATTCAACCTAGATCGAGTTAGCTTCTTTACGTAATGAGCTTTTGGAGAACTGTCTTGACTACTCTCAATACCTAGATAACTTGAAACACTTGGACCTCGAGATAAAATGCTTAGACCACTTTTGAGAGATGATGAGACAACACCTCGACCTATCAACACATGAGGTGACATACTCATGCGAGGAGAGGGAGGACTGGAATATCGCTCTGTCTCAGACGGTCGTGAGGAGAGAGAGAAGGCAGTTTGAAGACCAATCCCACTAGGAACCGAAGGATCAACAGTGCTAGTAGGAGGGAACACGGTATCAAAGGAAGGAGAATGAGTTGAATTGGATGCACTCAACAACTCGTCGAGACACGATGATCGACAAAGATTCGACTGTGGATTAGGAGGAGAATGAATAGGAGAAGCAGAACGAGATAAGATACTTCTGTGTCGAGGAGAAGAAGGAGTCTCATTCTCAGGAAAGAGATGGGGCAATAATGTTAAATCAGGAGTATGACGAGTATTAGAAGGCATAGGATCAATTGACACAGGAAGATCAAGACTGGGTTCCAGTATAGGAGAATCACAAAGAACATGTTCATTTAGATAGCTGGTTAGAGTACCTGAAGCCGTGTATCGTTCTGGATGAATGGTAGAACGTGTATCCATTGAGTACAAATCAAGTGAAGAATTAGAATGATTCTTCAGAAGTGAACTACTGGATCGAGCCATTTGATGATGAGATTCATGAAGAATACTTTGAAGTCGTTCACTTGTCTTGCGTATGGCTTCTTGGCGATCATCTGAAACGACTTTATACCGAGATAAATTAGACTGATCAAGTTCTGATGATGTTTTTTCTTGTTCTTCCTTTAGGATCTGAAAAGTACTAGCTATGATTAAATGATTGGATTACAATTACTTAAACTGATTGGATAGAATCCATCAACAGATACCCATTCATGAGTAATGATACCTTCTAATGATATTCTTGTTAAAGGATTCTTGTCTCTAGTCTATATGCTCTAATTCATTCAATACAGCATTCGTTTTAATAGGTCTTTTAACGCATATTCATGTTGTAATGTTGGTATCTCATAATCGGGTTCTGAAAACATAATCTTCTCACTCAACTTCTTTATATTCTCCCCATAAAATGGAGCAATTCCCGTGACCATTGTATACAACAATACACCCAAAGACCAAATATCACGACACATTCCAAAGTTACAAGCTTTGTTAAGGTCTTGATGTGTCACATGATGCCCCAAATGTCTCCGAAGAGTGACTCGAGCTGTAGTTAGAATATTTGCATTGTAAACTTCAGGTGGCATACTCATTGGAGTCCCGTAAATAGATGACTCACTATAAATCACCTGTATCTTTGATTTATACCCCTTGGTACTATCATAAGCAACTCCAAAATCTATAATTCGAACCCGGTTTTCATTGGCTTCCAGAATATCAGCAATGCATTGGCGTAAATGATGATCATGAGGTTTCTCCCTGAATCTCATTACTATCTCTTCTCCTACCCCTCGAATCGGTGATCACAAAGAGTGGAATGATCCTTCTCTTCATCTTTCTTCTCCATCACATAAATAGGCTTTGGAGACCAAGGCGACTCTCCACCAAAACTATCAAGAAATGGGGATCCTGGTCCTGAGAGGGATGGAGTACTTGGAGCCTCACAGATAGAGCCTATATTAATGTCGTTGGGTAACTCTTCCCATGTGTTTTCAACCATCACATTACTCACTTTCAGGTCACCATGAACAATCCCGCGGGAATGCAAATAAAAAACACCTTTCAAAATCCCACGGAAAATCTGAATAGCTTTCATAATAGGGATCGGTGGTTGTGGGGCTCTGATAAGAAGAATGAAATGAATTCTTACAGTGATTCCTCCATAACAATACGGCCAGGAATCAATTCTTCCACTAGGATGAAATCGTTCATTTTATTGTCAACCATCACTTCAACCAATTGGACAATATTTGGATGGTTTAAATCATTTAGAATATTAGCTTCAGTTCGCAGGGACTAGAAATTATGAATTACGAAAATGTCTCACATCAATCGCATTGTTACCCCAGAATCGATACAATCGACTACTGTTCTTAATGGATTTCATATGCTTGTTGATAGACTTCAGTGCATAGTACTGTTGATCAGATTTTGATAAGCATGTGTAAATCTGAATCTCAGATCCTTCTCTCACTCCTACACGACTATTGATTCCAACAGAAATCTCTTTTAAAAGCATATATTGATTAATCCATACATTCAATTGTTCATCTTCACGAATGACCAACTAATGATCAGTTTCTTCATTCAACCCTACATTCAATGTACGACGAACAGGACTTTTCCGAGGCCTACGCTGTTGCCCGGCTCCCAATGTCATTTCCTTTTCTTCATTCTTTCCTTGGAGAATGCTATTTATCCACATCATTTGTTTCCAATTGCGCGAACAGAGAGAGCGACATACATACTAGTGATTATACGAACATCACTTAAATACAAGCTCATATCGATGATTCTCTGAAATCAATTGTTTTACAAAAGCAGTTGTCAAACGTAATACAACAACCTATATGTGAGAGATGGAAAGAATGAATACAGATTCACAAGTGACACAATAGTATTCGTAACGATTATTGTTATAGATATCAGCTTCACCAATCACAGATCCTGTATATCTATAATCATAATTGGAAACAGATAATACAATCGCTGAAGTGTATTCGAATTGCCCTTAACGTCTGTCTGGATGTACTCTACTGTACCATCCACAACAATATAGAGATATCCAGGAAGTTCTCCTTGAGAAAACAGAATTGCATCCTTCGGATAGTTCACCTGGACAAAATTCTGCATTATGGAATCACGTTCATCGCTACTGAAAATTGTATCAAAGAAGATAGTCTGTTTTAGAACCGGAAAATACGGCAAGTGTTCGTATTTCTTGATATCTTCCTAAAAATCAAGAATATATCATTTCTAAACGTCACAAATGTGAGGAGAAATCGGTCCCGAAGTCTGAATACTAAAATCAGAATCCAAGTCGAGTTGCTCCAGATTATCTACATTAATCTAAACATCAATCAATTTGAAATCACTTACAGGAACAACTTCTTCAGATAACGAATCATTATCGCTCGCTGAAGACGATGAAGACACATACGGTTCGAATACAATACTATCAGGGTCCAGTACTACCATACTCTTTGTTGTAGAATAAGAAACTCGTTCATCATCTCGAGGTGGAGGTTCGGGAGTTGTGCTCTTATAATTCTCTTGCTGGTGTCTCAGCAACAATGACAAACGATCCTTTCGAAACATTATGAAGTAGATTCAATTGCTCGGGGTTTTCATCGATTCCTGAACACGCGACCTCTTTCAAATCAAGACTTATACTACGGTACTTAGATTCCATTCATTCTTTTTGTTGTTGTCTTTTAGAGTAAGAATGGATTCTAACAGTAAGAAATAGTGCTGCTATCTGATAAACTCGAGTCCCTGTTAGAGCTTGCTGAGAATAATAAGCCAGATGACTTTTTAGATAGTGTCCGTGATCTTCAAAAGAAGTATTAATATGTCACTGTTTTAACTGTAGCCAATATGATGTTGATGAAAACTGCCCTGAGATGTTGCGACAAGTAGTGGAATATTTTGTTGCTGTTACAGAAGACAAAGGAATGCTTGAAACGGAGTCATTCAACGATTTGGTTAAGGACTTAAAAGTTCTTGTGGGACATGTTCAAAAGTATTGCCAGGATAAGGAAGCGTTGAGACTGGAAGGAATTAAACTGTATGATACATTGGATCAATTATGTGCCTATCTCCAGGATTACGAGGGTAGCTTGGAATATGCCAAAAAATACTATGAGGAGGTCAAGAATCTGAATGATGAAGAAGAGATAAATGCAGCTAGAACCTTTTTGGGTACTGCTTATCATAATGCTGCTCTTGGAATTGCTGCAACAGTTTTAGAAAAGAATGAGCCTGGTGAATATGACACTGATAAGGTCCCAGAGAGTGATCGCAAGAAATGTGAAGAATTAAGTGCAAAGGCAGCAGAATACTTCCATGAGGCTTATATTGGCTTCTTGCATCTGGCATTGAGTCAAGCAGCGAAGTTACAAATGGTTGATAGTAAGTTGTGTAATCAATTGGACGACGACCACTTATTATCTACCGTTGAGACACTTACTAAATCAATTGAGGAGTGTGAGAATAAGGAGGATAAAGAAGTGTCCATGATTGTAGATTATCTGGATCATGCCATGGAAGCTAGTGATCATGTACTAATTAATTGAATAGATGACAGATAGTGTGTAGAGAATGATGGAATATCGTTTGAAGAACTGTTTATGACAATTATGCACACATTATCAGGGTTTGGTCATTCAGACTGTGATTCTGAATGTGGTTCTGAGTGTGATACTTGTTCTGAGGATGAAGAAGAAGAGGAAGAAGAGGAGGAGAATCAGGAAGGAGAAGAAGAGGAGAAGAAGAGTACGAAGAGACAAGGCTGTAGTTGTAGTATGAAAGAGAAGAGACGTAAACAACAATAATGAAAGTGTTTAATTGAAACAGCTGATAGATTACAAAAACTAGAAGACTGTACATCCACACATATCACTGTTGAAAGACAATCTCCTCTTCTTGCTAAAAAGTATACATAGTTGTTTGTAGAACGATCAATCTAAATGAAACCAAGAAAACACACATCTACATTGACTACAAAATACTGATGTTTTTCAAATAGCAACGATTCTCCTTTCATTAGGGTCGTTATTGCATCTACCTCCTTCACTAAAAGCGTTGAAGAGGAGAACTGAATCACTTCCGCTATTTCAGTGACATTCCCATGGACAACCATCTATATAACAAACCACTCTCTCTTCATACAGTGTGCGAATCTAGCTCTTTCGAAGGCTCAATCTCTAAATTCATAACAAATTGAGCACAATAATGAAACTCTCCCCGTTCAACAAATCGATGACTCTGGGTATCCAAACTAGCTTCAGCTGTAACATGCATCACAGCTGGATCATCAACACCTTCTAGATCTGTTGCTTTCACCAAAAAGGAGAACGAAAGGATGTCAAGATACACATGAGTAGAAACAGAAATACGATCTGGAATTGGAATTGGTGACTGACGGGAAAAGGAGTAATAAACATCACAAACAGATGTTGAAATAGGGCCAGCAAGTTGGATCACGCCTACTACTCGATAGAGATCCAGAACTGTAGTATTTGACTCAGATAGAAAGAGTGGAGTAATTAGCAAGGAAGACATAGAGAAAACGTCAGTCGATGCTATCGGTCAACGAATCATGATGATAGTACCAGTAGTCGTATGAGTAAAACGAAATACGTTGGAGATACATTCATTATCAATCGAACCCAACACGATCCAGAGAATCTGATTCCCCTCAAGTCCAGAATCAAACTATTATTATCATCACAAGTCTATCCATACAGTAAGATCAGCCACCCGTGATGATTCGATTGTGTAATGAGTTCCGCGGGAAACAACTTCATCTGCAGAAGGTCGTGTTCCATGTTTATCTCGAGGTTCTGCAAGAATGAATAGATTTGCTGGGAATGTTTCTGTGTATACTTCCACAGAAAGCCCCAACACACCCCGATCATTCTCCATGCTACTGAGTAGCATCACAGATCCGTCAAAAAAGCACTCTACAATCAATCAGACATAAAAAAATCAACTAGGAATAGCGAATTCATAGAAGTAAACATCACTTAGGTCAGCATCTGCTTGTAGAGTAATCCATATATGAAAACGACCATTCTGAGAAAGAGAACCGACATAGAAGGAAGCTTCATCAGCAAAACGACCTCCATAGAAGCCCAGCTGTCTTACTTCATCTGGAGCCTTTACGAGAGATGAATTGTGGGCAACAGTTTCTCTCTCAATCAGAAAGTATAAATCAGCTGGAGCAGAAATGGAACAGGAAAGAAAGCAGGTTGAGTTGGAAATTATCAACTGAGGAGACCACAGATGAAGTGAATTCCTTTTTCTTTCTGAATGTGACCCATGATTGCAATTCCTCACTTGACAACAATTGGGACAGGGGAATCGATATGATAGCAGATTTACAACGAGTGAGAGTATCTTCAGCAAGAAGAGAGATGGAATTGACACCTTGAGTCCTTACATTAATCTTAAATTCTGTCCCTGAAGGAACAAACGTAGATTTCCCTTGACTTACTATGAGGTCAATACCGACACTGACATTTGAATAGGTTTTGAGGAAATAAAGCTTTGATGGCCCTTTTAAGACATTTCCACGAATCAAAACGAAGAAATAATCCCAGGATACACTTAACAGCTCAATCTCGACAATGGTACTTGAACAATCTTCAATATGAAATCAAAAATACTCAGATACTGAAAATACTCACATCTGATTCATCAATAATAGTCCTTTGACTTAACAGATGTTCATCAGCATTTTCTGCATATTCATTCTTTCCAATCGTGTAGATAACAAGTGGAAGGAAATAAATGAACAAGATGTTCAAAAGAAGATTCATTACAACATCAGTATGGTAAAAAAACAACAAGCACTAAAAAAGACTAAACGCTGATCACTTCGCATTTCACAATTGCTTTTCCATGAATAAAGACTCTTCCTGCAGCTCGACAATATTCTTGTTCTTTATCACCTAGTGTCAAGTTTATCCAAGCATTTCCTACCGTAATGAAAGTATTCCTTTGTATTCTGAAGGATTACTCCTGAAGACGAATCCAGTGACTATAAATCATATAGTCAATACAAACACTACATGAAATACTCCAACAAATACTCGTCCATCATCAATCGTAACTCTTGTTTTCCTATTGAAGAATCGTCTTATCTCTTTGCACTTATTACCACCTGCAGTCAGATAGGAAGGATCTGAAGAATGGATCTGTTTTTCATTAGACATGAGCTAATACCGTCAGTATCGCTGTAGAATACTTACGCAAAATGACTGGAAGAAGATTATAAGTACACAGAGACGAATCTGAAATGCTACAGAAGTTCCTTAGCATAACGGTTTCATTTCACCGATAAACTTATTATATGGAGTCACTTGAAAACATATTCTATTCGATTCCTTAGGATCTTTTCAATAGAAAGAACAAGATATTCGGGTGTCAAACAATCATTGATTTGTTCCAGTATTCTGTTTTCATTATTTATTGATAGTTTATTGTATTCCAAACATGAATGTAGGATAACTCCACTTGTTAATACCATTTTTAGGAAACAACCAATCCAACTACTCCAGAAGAACTATCTTTTTCTATTGTTCGAAATGAGGCTATAGAAAGTAATTGATTGTCTACCTTGTAATTCGTAGATGATGTGGTGGAATCACCACCTGAGCACTCATCAAATGAAAATGAAGAAGAGGTACTCTTCAGTCGACAAATGACGTTGGATAAAACAGAGCCGGTTTCCAGTGAACATGTCGAAAACATTGAAAGTAACAACGAAGAACGTGTCGAAATGAAGGGGATAGTTGAGGGAACAACTCTTCCAGTTGAAGAGCCACCAAAAGAGTCGATTCTGGACTTACAGGAGAATACTGCAGAGATAGTTCCAGAACAGGAACCAGAAGTGAGTCATTCCGATGAAATGGGGCCTGAAAAGTTTGTTGCAGAAAAGAAATCAGATGAAATCACGTTGGACCTTGTAGAATCAAATTCTGTGGATAAACCTTCTGGAGAAGAGAAATCAGGAGAAGTGATAGTGGCAAGCGAAGTGATGGAGTTAGTGGAAGATCCAACTGAAAGGCCAGCAGAGGAATTGAACCCTGTAATATTAAGTGATAGTGACAGTGATGACATTCTTCAAGTGCCACCAGAAGCATGGACAGGAGAAGATAGTGAAGAATTCAAAGAAGAAAAGAGAGAAATTATGTTGAAACTTGTGCATGAGAAGCGGGATGCAGTGATGAACAAGATCAGACATATCAACCTCCTTCATCAGCAGATTGCTGATTTGGACAAGCCTGCAGCTCAAGATGTATCGAGATTAAGACATAAGATTGATAGTTGTTTCCGACAGATCTGGTCACTGGAATGTAGCCTAGAAGAGGCAAAAGAAGCAGTGAAGAAGTCCTTAGAAGTACAAGAGAAACTTCAAGAGCAACGAATTGCTTTGAATGAGAAAAAGAAGACAACTATTTTTGATTTTGAGAATAAGCATCTCCAGCAGCTCAAAGAGATTGAAGAAGAGATCCGAGGAATGAGTAGGTGATTATCAATCCTTTGTTTCAAACAAACAATATTCATGAAGTCACTCACAAGAATATCTTTATCTTCTACAACGACCACAGCCCCTTCTAATAGTTTCTTCTTTTTCCTTTTGCTGTTTCTGGTCCTCCTCATATACAGCCTCTGGAGGTATATCTTCTTGAGTCGTAGTTATAGTTAGTTTACTATCTGGAGGCTGCTCCAATGGTTGTTCCTTGATTGGAGATTGCTCTGGAACGATAGTCACATTCTCTAATGATGACTGATTGGGTCCAGAAGGAGTCTCACCTGAATGCAGCAAAATCTCTTTATCAGCACTCTGGATCTCTTCATTTATTATCTTCTTATCCGTCTCATGATTGTATGTATTGGATTTGGCATTCTTATCCACTGATGATGAGAGGACATTCACGAACGATTTCGGTTTCCCTTGGTTACCAGATGCAGGTACAGGAGTAGAAGCAGGAACAGAAGGAACAGAAGCAGGAACAGCAGGAACAGAGGGAACAGAAGCAGAAGTAGAAGGAGGAACAGAAGGAGGAACAGAAGGAATAGAAGAAGGAACAGAAGAAGGAACAGAAGGAACAGAAGGAACAGAAGCAGAAGTAGAAGGAGGAACAGAAGGAGGAACAGAAGGAGGAACAGCAGGAACGGAGGGAACAGAAGTAGAAGTAGAAGTAGGAACAGGAGGAGGAACAGAAGAAGGAACAGAAGGAATAGAAGGAGGAACAGGAACAGCAGGAATGGAAGAAACAGGAGAAACAGAAGGAGGAAGAGAAGGAACAGCAGGAGGAAGAGAAACAGAAGCAGGAGGAAGAATAGGAGATGCATCACCATTGGCTTGAAGATTACAGGAGGCAATGATACTTTGCTTACACTGAGCATCGTATTGTCTTGCTTCACTCTCTTGTTGATTATCACAAGAATGAAGTGATTTAGGGATGCTACCGCAAAACTCTACCGGGTCTCCATTAGGATCATCCGAACCATCACTAAGGGCCTCTACCGACTCAGTCCTACTCTTTATTTGACCTATGTTATTAGACACACTAGAAGAGCAATTACTGGGCCTAGAGATTCTTGAATGAGGAGGACTAGGAGGAGGACTTCCTGGACGAGTAGGAAGACTTGGAGGAGGACTTCCTTGACGAGTAGGAAGACTAAGAGGACTTCTTGGACGAATAGGAGGACTAGGAGGAGGACTTCTTGGACGAAGAGAAGGACTGTTAACAGGCTTAGGGGTTCCTGGACAAGAATGATTACTTGCATATGAGTCAGATTTTGAAATCCCAAAAGATGAAGAGGATCCAACCTTGGATGGCATAACCACACTTGTTGGATGTGATTCAGCCGAAACAATAGTCTTAGCCATGGACTCACGTTTGGATGGAAGATAATTCGTAGAAATAGTGGAAACTGGAGGAATTGGAGGAGCATGAGATCCTGAAAGATTCTGAGGTACTGGAGGAGCTGGAGGAGCTGGAGGAGCTGGAGGTACTGGAGGTACTGGAGGTACTGGAGGAGCATGAGATCCTGAAGATGTTGCGGGTACTGGAGGAGGTTGAATATTCTGGGATGCTGGAGTCAGCGAACCTAGAAGAGGAGTACGAGCATTCTGGAACCCTGTTGGTAGAATAGTGCCTGAAAAATCACTCGGTGGAAGGAAGGGATTCTGAGATGAGTCCAGTACATCAGCAATATTCGGTGCGTCCTGATTCGGTATCTCTGATTGCCGTCTTTCAGAGATTTGAGTCAATATACTAGCATCAACAATACCAGAGTATCTTCCTTGAATGACAGATGACCCATGATCCTGTTGCGTATACCGTACGGAATTACGACCTGCAGGAGTGTTCAATGGATATCCTTTCATAGGTTGAGACCGTGAATTGAATATCAAATTAGACTTAAGTTCCGTAGAAGAACGAGGAGAAGGACGTGGATTTGGTGAAGCTGATTCACGTAGAGAACGTGTTTCGCTATCCAATGATTGGATGTCCTTCATCAGTAATTCTGTGGATTCGGCTGTAGCAAAAGTGTTTGTACGACTGACCCGAGCTAAGAGCAGTCGCACTTTCTTCAGTGCATCATCAACCTCTGTTGATGGAGTAGAATTCGTCAGTTGAGTTTTAATAGCATACAGTTTCCCCTCAGCTTCTGAGCGAGCCTTACTGATTCGACTATTTGTAGATTCATTCTCTTTCGTTCGATCAAGAAGTCGATCCACATCCTTGCGAATAACTACATAACAAATACTTTGCTTATCCTACTCTCGTTCATTCGACTCTCCTCATCTTCAGTAATGTCGTCTAATGAATGCCAACGATTCTTTTCAATTCCAGCTAAATAGTACTCTGAACATGTGATGAAGTAACGCTTTTGATCATTCAAACCATCTACATAAGGGTCTGGATCATTAGCATCGTTTACAAACACAGAATCACTTGAAGATAGATCCTGAAATACGGCCTTATCTTGAAGACGTTTGTCAATTCTTAAGCGATGGTCTACAAAGAGATGACTCATTCTACACGCTCCAGCACTGATATCTTCATCCATGTTCACTGTCATACACAATGGCTTCTCTTCCTTCATCACACTTCTCATTTGATTCAAAACAAGAGTTTTTAGCATTGATAAACGCATTGACCCTCCAATAGGTACTACATCATCAACTTTCAGCTTATGATCATTGAGAAACTAAGGATCAAATGATTCATTGAAGTATACCTGAACAGTCTCAGTAAGAGCCTCTCGAATCTTACTATCTAAGTTCATATTCTGACATTCCTGTTCAAATTCGCTTCGATTCACTTCCTTTTCAAAGTCTTCTTCATCTTCGTAATCAAACGGATTTATCACTTGAACATCAGTTTGTTCAACATCTAATGATCCTAATGTGGCCTTAGGCTTTTCTGCAGCATCAAAAAATCTCATTCTCAGTGATGAATTCGAAAGCACTTCTTGTCTCTTCTGTTCATCAATATCTTTCAGAAGAACATTCATCATTGCTTTTGTATAGTACCGGCCACCAACATTATCCTTACTAACAGAATATACCATCTCCATTCGACCATTGGTAAAACGAATCACAGTTATTGTCAAAAACTCACTTCCACAATTTGGAAATACGACAACTTGCTCATACTCTTTAGATGCTGATAAGTCTCGGAAAAAACCAAATGATATACCAATTGCGATAGCTTCATCAACAAAGAATGATGAAGGAAGACCATAACAATTCATAGTGTAACGAAGCAAACGAATCTGTTGAGATGATAGAACCGGTGTGATCTAGAGTTTATAGACACACAAAATCAATATACAGCTATTACAGGTTGCAACTGTTTGATTTGCTTACTACGATCAGGATCATGCATGATCGAATGCATATTCGTGTAAAGATCTTTATCTGTATGTACAATACGGTAAAAGATAAACCAGAGAACATAACCCAAAAGAGCAGGATAACAAAATTGCTCTTTGACCTTAGTTAAGGAAAAGGTGAAATGTAATAGATTCTCCTTCACTTCCATAGGCAGAAAGTTGAAAAAAGCCTCCTCTTCAAGGTTGGTTTTGGGGTTAAATAAACTGAGAGGCAGATAACAAGTGCTATTGGCTGCTTTCCGATCCTACACATGATTCATAGCAAGGATCACTACTAGCTTCCTTACATGACCATCGACATTTATGATCTTCTCCGTCAAGGCGATCATAGACCTAATTGTTACATGTTCAGTTAATTTATTACGAGAATGTCCTTTTAGTTTGATCATTGCTTACAATCTCGTAGTTAGAGTCCTGATGCGACATTGCAACGTTATTCCACTTGTGGCACACTGCAATGAAAGATCCAAGGTTAATACCACATTTTGATTGGTATTTATTACTCATCTTGAGAACTAAGCAAGATAAGACTGATGACAGTTTAAAGTGCAACTGAGTACCGACTTTAGTTTTTGTGTATTTTGCTAGAAATCGATCGTATGCAACTATTCATGTGTTTTAATGGGTTAGTTACTCATCTTGTTAAGCATCTCAACTTCACATAAGTCAACCGAACTCATTGATGTATTGGACTAACATCTTCTTTTCATATTACATGCTAGATAAACAGAGTGAATTCGTAACATAACATATACACATTATACATATGAAACCGTTCACAATGATTGGAAAATGGAATAATATAACTATTTGTGCAGCTGGAATGGAGTTGTCAAACCATCATTCAATCAAACATGGCAATAATTGCAGAGAATCTTTTTGGAGAACATACCTATTCACATGGATTATCCTAAGTAACGAACAAACAAGCATGATCCTCATTCTTTCCTTATCTATTATCTCTTTCTGTTTGTCGATGAATAATTTTACTTCTGGTAATGAGAAGTATGGATTTCAATCTACTTCTAGCGTTGTATTGCTTTTTGTCGTAAGTTAACTATAGAATAATGTATCATCACAAACAACACGTAAACTATCTTCAGCCTCTCATCAGAGTTATTTTAACGATACAACGTCAGGTTCAGCCTGTACACATGATTATCTAACCAATGATTATTGTGTTAATTCTCCAGGTAATATAACTGTTAGGTAAATCATTTTAAGGAAGTCCTAGATCTTCAAATGCCAATAGTTTGAATAGATCTTCATATATTCGTTCTTTTAATCGCAATTATAAGAATAAGTATCCTCATTCTACTAATCCGTATTTATCTTTATCATGCAACAATTTGTCACCAGTTGCTGATATTCCTCAGTTCTCGTATGAAAACCCGGCACCTATTCCAGATTTAGGATACGGAACAGTTCTCAATGAGGATTCCTTTTTTCCTGAGACTTCTATTATGCCCATATATTCGAGTTATTCAAGAATGTTCTCAACTCCAAGTGGTAGAAGAGCGACATATGATGTTTCTCTCATTCATTCATACTCTCCTTTTGACGATTCAATGGATCCCATGAATACTCGAAATCAACGCATCAATAGTGAACCAGCAGTTCCTATACACTACTCAGATCGTAATACAATGCATTATGGTGATCCACCGTTTCCAATCGCAATCAATTACTCTCGTCCCCGTGGTTTTGCAATTGATCAAAACATTGGAGAAGAATTCTTCGAAGATCCTTCAGAAGTGTATTCTGTACCTTTGTATTCGGATTATTCTTCTGGTGATAATTATTTGCATGAAAGATCACGCTCACTATCTTCGAATGTTCATTCCAGTGAGTATGGCGCTGATTACTATTCGGCACATGAATCCAGTCCTTTTTCATACCATCCAAATTCCTTTCATTCAAATCGTAAGTCCAATTATTTATCAAATCTCTCAAAAGGATCTCGAGGAGTGTCAAAGTTAGATTCCAAGAAACAAACTTCGTTTACTGAAACGCCTGTTTTAGAGTCTCCAGACGCAATCGATCCAGTTTGAATGTTGGTTACGGTTGAAGTATAGAATGTCAATCCTCGTGTCTTTTCAGGCCAGAAACCGAAACGCAATATGGATTATTCGAAATATCGAATTGACTTGAATAAGGTTCGGTCTGGAGAGGATCCTCGATTAACTCTGATGTTGAAGAATATCCCGAATGAGTCGTTATTTATTCTTTTTTCTCATTTTTAGTTTTACGCAAGAGCAAATGCTTACAATTTTAGATTCGCATATTGCCAATCAATATGATTTCTTTTACATGCCAGTAGATATTGAAACGAATTGCAATTTGGGTTTTGGATATGTATCTGTAACCAGTTCTGATAGTCTACTTCACTTATACAAATGTGTAAGGATTAATGGCGGGTTTGAGTCTAGTTGAATAACAAACGATGGCCAAATACGTCAAGTACCAAAGTATGTGAAGTGTTTTATGCACGAATGCAAGTAAGTGTTTGTAACGACATCCATTCTAGGGTCGTAGCGATATGCAAAAGTTCTGTAAAGATTGGGCAATTATGCAGCTTCCTGAACAGTACAGACCTGTATTCTTCGAAAAGCATATAGATGTTGAAAATGGTCGGGAAGTCGTGCGAATGAAACGTATTTTTGTGAATTAAGCTGTTAACAGCTTCCCCGTGATTGTACTTGTAGTTGAATTGTTTCTTTCAATCATCTTCGTTTTTCCTCTTAACTCAATTCTAATGGAGTTTTCATTTCAGAAGTATCTCCGAGTATTTGAATTTCCTAAAACTGATGTAGAGTGTTGAAGCTCCCATTCCATCAATCCTTCCTCACGAAGAGTATCCATCCATCTTTCCCTATGTCCAGATGCATGTACCGAAACTGAAGATGTACGAAGCAGATGAATTATACATGTAGGAGTAGCCATTGTCCAATGATCTAGCTACCCAGTGCCAGAGATCCCTAGTAATGGTTCCTTTGTTGTTGGTTACCCCAAGACAAAGCCATTTAACCTGCTTACTGATGCGTATGAACTTCGATTCATTCCCATCTAGATACTTCTCCCAAAATAATTCACGCTGTTCCATTCCATTTTCAAAGGACTACAGATCTCACCCTATGACACAAAGACTGTGGAGACTCCATAGGATACTTCAAGTTCTAGCATCTTTATATGCTCTCAATTGGGTCGGGCTCTTTCGTCTCATGCAAGGAGTGGACTCCACAGAATGGGGACTTGTCAAGGAAAGCTATATAGGAGATGTTTCACGGCCTGTCATCCCTCTCAATCTCGATTGGGTCGAAATAAACAACTGTGCCTGGAGCTCCATGTATGGAAAAATCCGATACTCCCCAGATTTACGCCAATATGTACTCTCCTGAGCTTGACTGAGGAGTAGAATATTCAACAAGCAGCACCACTATCTATGAGTCAAATCTGCATCCCCATATTCGATGTTAACAGCATGGTCTACTCTTAACTATAGAAGACAGGAACCTATACTATTGGAATCCTCGATTGTAATTCCGAATCCTTAGATGCATTTAACACAAGTACTACGTGTGGTTTATGTCACGTAATTATTTGGATGTCCGTTAACGCAAGATCTGTTATGAACTCAGTTTAACAGAAATGCTCTTGTCTTCTACCTGCTAGATAATAAAAATATGGTAATTTGAAATAATTACTGTGTTTGTCAAAATACAGTTTAAGGAAAAGGGGAATCGTAGAAACGCATGTGCCGTTTCAATGATACCTGATGACTTCACTTTTGATCAACCAATGTCAACAATTCTTGTAACAGGAGGAACGGGACTTGTAGGTCACGGAATCCAGCTGGCTCTGGAGAGAACGAAGGGTGATGGAAAACAAGCAAATGAGAAGTGGATCTTTCTTAGTTCTAAGGATTGTGATTTGTTGTAGTCCATTCGTATTCAAATTCACTCACAGAGATCGTGATTCGACTCGTGCTGTTTTCGAAAAGTATCAACCCACCCATGTAATTCATCTGGCTGCAAAGGTCGGAGGTCTGTTCAATAACATGGCTCATAAGGTGGAATTCTACAATGATAACATGATCATGAACATGAATGTGATGGAGCTTTGTCGTGAGTTCAAGGTGAAGAAGCTGATTTCTTGTCTCTCCACTTGTATTTTCCCTGACAAGACAAGCTATCCTATTGATGAAACTATGCTTCACAATGGTCCTCCACATTTCTCGAACGAGGGATATGCTTATGCGAAGCGTATGATCGAGGTTTTGGATCGTTTGTACGCTGAGGAGTATGGTTGTCATTTCACTGCAATTATTCCCTCAAATATCTATGGTCCATTTGATAATTATGAGATTGATGGAGGACATGTGGTTCCTGGTCTAATTCACAAGTTCTACAAGGCGAAACAATCAGGAGAGCCAGTGTGTGTTTGGGGTTCTGGAAAGCCTCTTCGTCAGTTCATTTACAATGTGGATATGGGCGAGTTGATCCTTTGGGTCCTTCGTGATTATGAGGAGATCCAACCAATCATTCTCTCTGTTGGTGAAGATGAAGAAGTGGCGATTAAGGATGTTGTTGACTACATTGCTGATGCGATTGACTATCACAACATTGAGTATGATCATACGAAGGCTGATGGACAGTACAAGAAGACTGCTTCAAATGCAAAATTGCGTAAATACCTTCCTGAGTACAAGTTTACTCCTATGAGACAAGGTATCAAGGAAACAGTGGATTGGTTTGTGAAGAACTACGACATTGCTCGTAAGTAAAGATAAGTGTATCCAAATTGAGAGTGTTTGTTAGAGATCTTTGTTGATTCTATCTCGAATTCTTTGATTCAATACTCTATTCCCTTATGGATTCTCTTCTGTCAAATGAATTCAACAAAATGCTTCTTCAATACCAACTACTAGGAGAAGCAAGGAGTTGTGTGGATTGGATATTGAACCAATTGGAACTGAACGAAAAGGATCAGATCAAGTAGTCAAATGAAAGAGAAAGAGTGATTTGTGTAGAGAGTCGTTAGAAAAGCAAATCTTGCAATTGAAGCAAGAGAATCATATTTTAGAAGAAGCAAATGCACGATATAGTAGTTTACAAGTTGTTGAGGCACAAGTGGGAATTGGTGTGTTTCTATAATANNNNAATCTTCAGGAACAATTTCAGAAAGAGTTAGATTCCATTCGAAGTGAATTGCGACGAACAAAAGCGTATTTGATGAGATTGATATTTGAATGAATAGATTAGAAGATGAAGTAAAGATGTGTAAAGCAGAAATGGTGGATCTGAAAGAGAGGAATAAGGCAATCGGTGAAGAAGTGAAAGAGAAGGAAAAGGAAATTGAAAGGATGCGGAAAGAGATGCGTACAGTGCGATATGCTTATATGAAGTAGAATCGTAGAAAGAGATGAAGTGTAGTGTGTTGGCTCCTTCTTATCCTCTTCTTCCTTCATTCCTTCATCAACTCTCTCGATCCATTCTCCTTCATGTTTTCTCCTATCTGGATGTAGGTTCTTCTCTTTCTGATTTATGTCAGCCACTTTCTGTCGAGTATCTCGGAAGTGCTCATCCAAGACTTCAACAGTGTTTGAGTGAAGTGAAACAAGGGGAAGAGTCATCTCATTTTCCTGTAGATGGAACATATATTCACTTGAATGAAACTATTGCAAAACAACGTGTAGGAGAAGAAAGATGAGTTGAGTATAGAGTTATGCTGCCGAGCTTCTAAGTGAAGAGCGATTGTTGAAAGAGGAGGTGAGTGTGTAGTTATTGAGTTGACAAACAGAAACAACAGTTAGAAGAAGAGGTCAATGAATTGAAGAAGACAGTGGAAGAACGGGATACAGCCCTATTGAAAGTGAAGAATGATCTTCAATCAGCTTATAATCAAATGGCAAGTGATAAAGAAGTGAAATACTATTTGGATGAGAGTGTAACTCGAGTAAGTCAAGAGGCAAAGTAAGAATATGAAATGAGAATGAGAGAATAGAGAGAAAGAAGAAATGATGAAAGAAATGAAGAAGGAATTCGCAACTGCCATGAGACAGAAAGAAGCATTATTAGCTGTAAATGTGTATGAATTGTAATTATGAATAGGAAATGCGACAACAACTTCTAGCTGCTGTGAAAGGGAGTGATTAGCGTGTTTGATCCAAAGTGATATTGTTCTAACACACAATCAATTGAAACATTTTCCACGATGTCTGAAGAAGAATTTGGGCACATTGCGACTTCCTTAACAACACCAGTATTGAACCTTTCTTGTAGTTTCAACACATATGATGGAGTATTTCTAACAATGAAAGAATCCAACCGACATTCGATTCGACAGTTGAAGAAACGAGTTCTGAAGGAGTTGAGTAGTCTTAGTCTATCGGATCTATCAAGTTCAAAATCTATGATAGAGCCTGAGGAGATTATTTGTGTGGATTCAAAACAATCCTCCCTCTCCTTCAAGTCAACTCTGTCAAGTAAGACTAATAAATCAGATACAATTGATATTGAAGGTTTCTTTTGAAAGATTGGATGAAGAATAGGATGTGAAGAACAACTGGATAGGTTGAAAGAGTTCATTCGAGAGAATCCCAAGTCATTAACATGCGCTCGTTTATTTTGCATGGGTCGAGAATTGAAATCCAATGCTAGTTTGAAGCGTTTCAATTGAGGTTGGTGAATGACTCTTAGAGATGCGACTTCCTTGTTTTCCAGATACTCCTATTCCTATTCAATTTGTTTTGAAAGAGGATCCATTACCTTCAGGGAAGCGAACAAGTAGGTTTGAAAGGAAACTTACAACTTAGAGGGAGATACTTGTTATCTCTGTATGAACAATACAATGTTCAATTGTTGTATCTATTAACTAAACATTTGTTTCAATAAATGACTATCAACGGTATCTTTGATTTCGGCTGTGATGGTGTCTTGAACGACTACGAGATCGAGAACGACTATGATATCTGGAATGAGAGTGTCGTGAATGACCTAGAATTCAATAGATACTCTTTCACTCACTCAACACTTCTCGTGTATCCTCCTGTTTCTGATGATGTGATGGATCAGAACGAGAAGATACGTCATTTGGACCAGATATTGGATCATTTCCACTCCTCGAATCATCAAGAGATCCTAACCTTTCGAGTGTCTTGAGTTGCTCTGCAAAGTGTTGAATCGATTCATTCAATACAGGAAGAGAATGAATCCGAGTTAATGTCACCTTCTCTCCACACTTAGGACAAAGCAAATTGTTGCCTGTTACCAAATCCAGAATGTGACTTCGACAACCAATAACCTGACAACAACAAGGAAGAATCACTGCATCTTCAATCAAGTGGTTTCCTGAATAACAATAGAAGATCGTTGGTGTATCCATCTACACCTTCTTAGTTCATTCCATTAACCTTATTGATTGTTATGTGAATTGCGTGATAACGTCATGCAAACAAGACAAGAACCAATAATTCAATACACCACCAGAAGAACGAAGAATCACTGAACACCTACTACTTACCTTCCATTTCATTGTAGTGGTTGGTTGACTATTCTTCATCTTCTCTACAGTACATAAATGTTTGTAGATTGGATGACGCACGATTGTCTTACCCAACTCTAACACATTATCTCACTTCTCTTCATTTACTCAAAAGAGTCTCTACAGACAATGGATCTTCAATACGAACCAATCGATCTGTTGGAATACCTCGACTCATCATAAACTATCATTCAACTCTAGTCACAATACTACATTCCATTTACGCATCTTTGTCAACCAATCACTATCCATTAGAGTTGGACAATTCTCTTCAAAATGACCTTTCACATAACATCGACTGCATAGATACTCAGGAGGAGGAATCTCATCTTTCCCATGAACAACCTCACCATTTCTATTTATCATCTAAACAAACGATATTGTTGTAGGAACAGATGTCTTTGGTAAAGGACGTAAGGAAGAAGAACCTTGAGGAAGAGAATTCATACTACTAACTGTTGAAAGGACATTCGAAGGACCCGATACAAGGTTCATTTCTCTTCGAGGAGGTCTCTTTCCAAGAGAATTGATCTTTCGCATAATACCAATTTCCCCATCTTTCAATGGTTCAATTTTGTATAGTACCGAAGTATTCTTCATAACAGTAGCGTCATCGAGATACTCTACAATTCTCACTCTTTCAATTTCAAACACATACCATTCTCTCCCGATTCATCGGTTAATGTGAATTTGAAATCCCGTTTCATGTCAATCTTGTTCTTCTCGATTAACCGTTTCTTTAACTCTAACACATTAATATAAGATTCAGGAATGTCA
>NW_014569345.1:0-20034 GCF_000743755.1 Blastocystis sp. subtype 4 | reverse complement strand
GTTGCTTTCAATCAAACATTTGTTGGAGTATTTGGGTTCTGATTAGCTGTGAAAACAAGAATGAATCCTCCACGATTCGATACAACCAATAGAAATTCACACTATAATCTCAATAATTGTATTCTGCCGTGTGAAGTGTTCGTTTTTCGCAATGAAATTGTCTCTTCTCTTAGCGGTTCTTCTGTCTTCAGCTTTAGGAAGTAGAAAACCGATTAACCGAGTTATGGGTAGAGTTGATCACAGATCCTGTTGTTACTTGTACAGAATCTACGATATCTGGAAGAATACATGAACCCATTCCTGAAGTTTCATGCTCTGTCTCTTCATCATTCCCATTGCGTTCACTCTTTCTTCCCAAGGGACTTGTATTTAATAATGGGACAATCTCAGGGACGCCCTCTGCTCTGGCCAATAATGTCACCGTATTTGTGTTTTGCACACGGTCTTATACAACCATTACAATCAATAGTTTTTGTTCATTGAATGATTTACATGTAGTTCTGGGGTCTGATGAAGAATATGAGAGTCATTTCGACGTTACGACACTGAATGTGTATCCTAATGTCTATTCCGACTTTTACAAGCTCCAGGAAACCTTCTCAATGCCGATTCGTGAGGTTGTGAATCCTTCGCCTGATACTCTTCATTTTGATCCTCTCACAAAGTCTATCTCATACTTCGGTAATTTCAAAACTGAGCTTACGAATCTTTCTGTCATTACGGAACTCAATAATCACACCATTCAACGAGACATAGCCTTTAATATCCGAGCTCCTACATTTGATCAAGGAGTTCGTACATGCGTTCTAAAGCCAATCTCTTTCATTGAAGCGGTTGACCGTGCTCTCTTTCAAGAAGAGGAAATCGAGTTCTGTTATCATCATACTGCCTTCTCGTTTACTCACGAAGATCCTCGTACATTGGCTTCTTCTTCACGTCGTTATGTCTCTGTAAGTACTCTCTTCCATCTACCAGCAGCGGGGATTTACACACTCACTTTAGTTAGCTCTTCTCCTGTGCTACTGTATCTGGATCACCACCATCAACCTCTGTTTGATGATGATGGCCATGGATCACATAAGCACTCTGTCACGATTAAGCTGGATAATTCCTATCATCTCCTCATTGCTTATGCAGCCGTCACAGAGACTGATTCATTTGCTGTGTATTACCATTCAGCTAAGCTTGATACAGTACAGCGACTTCTTGCTGATACTGAAGTATTCATCCCTCCTTCCAGCTTCTCTGTTACTCTTCCTTCACTTCCTTCGACATTGTGGAATGATGTACTTCAGTCTGTACCCATACACTCTCTTGTTCCACAGGAGCTTCACTTTCGAAGTTTGCTCAATGCAACTCAGGATGTGATTGTATCGCCTACTGGAATGATTCAGTTCCATCCAACAGAGTCTGAAGTATCTCTCCAAGTGGCTGTAACCTCTTCTGCAGGTGAGTATTTTATGCCAGCAATTGTTCTTCCTGTTATTGAACCCTGTGAAGGTATCGAAGTCTCTCTGTAATGATTGATTCCTTCATTCATTTGTAGTATCAGTCGTATCTCCGGGACCATTCTTCTTCAGACTATTATCTCATCCTTTACAGATCTTCCTCTTGTGTATGAATTCTATTTCCTTCAAATTCTAGGAAATGGGAAGATTATCTCCAGCCTTCTCGAGTAGAGTATTTCTTCTTCCTTGAAGTCACTGAGAGTAAACCTTTCACTGTATCTGCTAGAGTACACAAGCTTCTTTCAATTTACATTAGAATACATGTTCAGTGATCATTGATAATCAAGTGGTATTTGATCCCTCCATCGAATTACAAGAGATCTTAATTGCCCGTCCTTCCTCATCACGTCTTCCTGTCCTGATTCGATGTTCGTCTCATGATAAACCTTCTTTCACCGTGTCTCTGCACACCTCGACTCCAACCACACGTCATTCTCTCTTTCACTATCAGTCTCCTGTGATTCAAACAACCTGTCAGAAATATATCTCCATTCATCCTTTGAATCTCCCTGTTGTTCCAGAGATGTGGATTGATATTGTTCCTCAATTACCAACTGGTCTTTCGTTGGAAGCGAACGGAACTATCAGGGGAATACCAATAGAACCTGTTCATGAGACATATACCATAACTGTGATAGATGCTGAGAATCATGATATCGCTTCCACTATGCTTGTTCTCACAATTACGAGTAGGTATGGAATAGAGAGTTGATTGAAGATGAATCCTCCTATCTAAAGTCTCTCCGCTTCTTCAACTATCAACAAGAATTGGTGGATCATATTGTGTTGCCTAGTATGATGGAATCCATCGATATCACAGTGTTGCCTGATGTATCTACAGACTACAATATCACATGGAGTTCGAAATTACCCACGGGAATTCAAGCAGATTCATTCCATTTATGGGGACAAATCCTGAATTCATGGAATGCAAAGTAAGTGATGAGAATGATCATGAAGAATAGTGTTTATGTCACAGTGTGTTCTCGCATGAATTGTATCCAGTCTGATTTAACGATCTCGACTATAATGAGCTCCTCTTTCTTTTTCATGCGTAAAGGATCTGGCAACATGAGTTTACTTCAGAATGGAACTATTGTGTTACAGAAACAAGTCTCGGAGAATCAACTTATTGAACTCTCTGATAAGACAGATCAAGCAGATACTCTAATGTTGACTTGTACTGCATCCAGAGAGTGTATTTATGAATTATGGAAGAATGGTACTCACAAACAGTCATTTGTAACTCGAAACAAGAGAACTACTTCCCTCTCTTTGAGTCTATCATCACCTCTGACTAGTACAACTGAAGTTATTGGATTCGAAGGAGATACTCTTCCTACAGTCTTTTGGACAGTTCCTTATTCGATTCGCAGTATAACGGTAACAAGCTCATTCACTGGATATCGTCTGAATGAACAAGAGAGTTGTCTTCAAGGAACTATCGTTCCATTCCAACCATCTTCTCATTCTGTTACAGTAACAGTATCTTGTGAACAAAAGATCCTTACACTTCAGTCAGTTGTAACAGTTCATAGTAAGTTCAGATGTATGTGTTGATCGATAGTGAATCATGAGGTTAAGAACCTCCTTCCAGTGGAATTCCAAGTGATGATTTCACATAGTAATTCATCTATTCCCTTCTTCTCCTTGATCAATAATACGATTCATGTTGATTACTCGAAATATCCTTCTGTTTATACTCCAACTGTCTCTCAATTCCTTGAAGTCCCAGCTGGTACGTATACTGTGTCTTTGGAGCCAGAAGATGAGTGTATTGTTGAAGTTCGTATTCATGGAGTTGTAATTGCTGTTCGAGATGGAAATCAAGCTCAATTGAAATTCACTCTTATGAGTTATATTCCATTCGGAGCCTCGGACTGGAGAGCAACAACGGCAACATCCGACCTTCTTAGTGTCTTTATGGATCCAGACTTTACTGAATCAGATTGGAATAACTACAAAGCAGGAGAGACTTATTCGATGACAGAACCTGTTTGGCTACTTCGTAAGGAGTTCAATGTGGAGACAGTTCCTCAGAGCTTGGGTCTATATTATCAGCTTCAAGAGGGAATGATTGTGTATCTCAATGGACATCTCGTATTTACAGTCGATATGAAAGAGAGTCTTTCAATGCAATCTCTCTCGAATTCACAGAGTGGTAAGCTCAAGATTGGACGAGCCGTTTTGACTTCTTCTTGGCTTGTAGAGAATGGTCGGAATGTGATTGCGATTGCTACCACATCATCTTCTCTGTCTTCATCACTTCAGATATCTCTCTTCTCCATAGCAACGCCTCTTTCAATTATAACTCGTGAGATTCAAGTCTCTTCGTCTACTGTATCTTCTGTTTCAATCTCTCATCCATAGTCTTCCTCCTCGTTTGATCAACTTCTCTTCTCCAATATGCCATACTATGCTCGTACATATGCACATCGCTTCTCCTTATTCCTTCCCTATCCTCAACACATCGGTTATCTGCGTTTGTATTACAATGATACTCTGTTGTTGACTCCTGCAGAGATTCTGGTCTCTTCTGTCGATACTGAAGGTCATATTGATCGACTAAGTACGGATCGTCGTCACAATCTCTTTGGATATAACTCAGCTCCTTATTATCGTGTACTAAAGAGTACTCGACCTGTAGATCATATTCTCATTGATGTGTTGAGTAATTCTATTGACGGAGTGATAGCATAGGTGATGATGATAGTCAGGAGAAGGATACTGGATTCACGATTACTGGACTCACTATTGTAACAGAGAGAGCCTTCTATTGTACAGATGAAGCAGGTCAACATGTTCCTATTGGAACATGGAAGTATTACTCTTGTCCTGAAGGAGAACAAGGATTTATCCGCAGTCAGTGTGTATATGAAGATAAGCCAATCTGGAGAGCGAATAGTACTCACTGTGTGACTGAATCTCATGCTCGATATGAGACAGTAATTCGTTGGACATATCAAATTGAAGAAATACGAGCTGGTATGGGTGAAGGTATTATTGATAGTTCAACAGACCGTTTATCTGAACTTGTCTCCTATTCTCTCCACAATAATTTAAAAGAGTTTATGGTCTTTGATGTGAAAGAGAAATGTTCAATGATCAGTCTTGAACAACATAGTATCAATTACTATAGTAAGACAAATTGTATTCAGTATTCAATTCATACACGAGTTCCTTCTTCATATCGTACTGATATGTGGTCTATTATTGCTCAAGATGGTATGTTTTGTGATTCTTTGAAAAGACAGTATCCCAATGAGCGCTTTGTGTGTAGGAATATAGAATTGAATGGATCTGTGTATATTAGTCCTGTACCAAGTTCTATTGTATTCATTGCTGTGATTGGAGGTGTCATGGTCATGGTTATTATTCTTGCTCTTGTTCTATATCGTCACAGACTTGCTGCCTATGTGAGACGACAAAAAGAGAGAAGGAAAGCTCTTAGGGAAGTGAATTGTAAGATTGCTGAAACATTGGCCGTGCCATTTATTCAACCTTTGTATTCGACTGCAGGATCAATAGTTTACTCTACACCAGAAGGACACTTGTATTGTGATCAGATAGTGCGTCTAGGAGGTTCTGTTGTATTCCATATTTGTTGAACCAAATACTGTTCATCGAACAACAAACAATAGCAATATCCTTCTTTAAGGTAGAAACACCATAGAGACACAATCATTGATTCAGGATTTCTGGAATCAACCAAATTTTCTTGATTTCTGGAAAAGGGAAATCAATCTATATCTCCACATCTACGCAGGAGTCATGAGTGTTCAATGCAAAAGAACACTGGTTGTGTCTCCTTACTTCCTTAAGATTGACCTTACAAAGTTTAAGGTTTTGCATGACTCCCAGTTCTGAAATCTAGATTTGTTACGACGGGAATTCTCAAATCCTTGTATATGTTCATGAAACGCAACCAATGTACTTGTTGTCTGTGTGAAACACTAATGTACTAGTCTCTTCTTTCAGACGCTAACAGACCTTTCCTTCCTCCCTCCAAAGCTGTCTACTCCAATTACATTTATCCCAAAGGGTCCTATTCTTTCGGTGTCATTTTCTATTGATCATCGTTTTATTTCCGTCCTTCGAAGTCCAAATTCTATTGAGGTGTTCAACTTAATTGATCCAAAGTAAGATCACCCTATTTGATTGAATGTAGACATACTTGTCTCAAACTAGCTGTGAAATCCAAGGAAACCATTATCCCTTCAGGTGTATGTTGGTTGCACAGTAAAAAAGAAATGAAAGATACTGTTGTATTTTCTCCCATTTTGGTTGTCGCTTCAACAAGAACGTTATTCTTCTATGATGTAACTCTCAAAGGCATTATACTCGTAGGGTTGTTTTCTCTTCTCTAATTATAGATCAAATCAGTAAAGCTTGCAGTGAAGACCCTGTGGTGTAATCGTCTGAATCAACTTATTATTGCTGTGGAAGCTGGTTCTAGTCGTGTTTATGTGTTTACAGTGAAAGAAATGGGTGTTTCTGTAAGTATAAGTCAATTCACTCATTTCCAGAAACTCCAAACTCTTACTCTCTCAGAAGCTCCTACATCGACGAATACCTTCGTATCAACCCTGTATCGAGCAACTTATCTGTGTCAGTACTCTGAATCACGCGGTCATCTCTTTGTATTTGCTTTCAGTAATCGTGATCATGAATTTAAATTCTTCAACACAGTAGCATTGTAAGATCTAATCTCTTTTTTGATTCTAGACCTCGAAATGGGCCTGCTTCCTTTTCAATCAGTGATAATTTGATCATGGTTCATTTCCGATCTTCCAAAGAATCATGTGCTATCGATGTGGCAGACATTCCTTTCGACGGAACTTCCAATCGATCTATTCCTTCTGTTAGTCGAGATGCTGTCACTGAACTCACTCTTCTCAGAGCAAATCAGTCTTCTGAGATGTCTCCTGAGGAGAAGCAAGCATTTGAACAGGACCCATCTTTCGAGAAGCCTGTAGAAGAAGCTATACCATATCACTCCTATGAAGTCCAGATTACAAGTCCTTCTATTGGCTTAGAACTGGAATCTACATTCCAAAAGTAATGACTATTTTTGTTATTTATTGGTAGGTTGTTTGTATCATCTTTGGATGGACGTGTACATGGTTGCTTGGATAATTCTGGCTTTGTTCAAGGTTATGCTCCGACTATCTCTCCAATGGTAAAGTCTCAGGTTGAGATAGGTTCGTATATCACACACATTGATGGTCATCTCGTCATTGGAAACACGTTCACTTCGTTGCTTCAGCTCTTACGACAAGAAAAGCGGCCAATTCGAATCCAGTTTGAACGAGGCATTTCACCTGATGACCCATATATATATCACGGGGATTCTCCAATTCTAGCAGTATCAGAAGAGAAGGAATGGGAAGGTTGTGTGTATGATGAGTGTATCAGTTATCTTCATAACAATGTGTTGATTGACAAATCTACAGGAGCTCTGTTGACTGTACGAATCTTGTTGTTATCGAAAGAGGAGGCTTCATTAGCGGACATTCGCTTCTTGATGCGTCGTCGTTCGCGAATTCCAGTGTGTGTTGAAGGTGAATGGGAGATCGAAGATACTCCAGTCACTCGTTATCCACGTACTCTCCTTCTGGATGTGTTACGTAACCGCATTCCTCATTTAGTGGAGAAGGGAATGTTGAGTCAACTCTTCGAGGTTCTCAACACAGATTATGCTTCGCTAACACATCGAGCCAGTCTTAATAAGGACTTACAGAGTTATTTAGAGAAATCTGCAATCACTCGAAGTACTCGTGAACTCAATGGAAACCTTGTCATAACACAGAGTGAATTGTTAGAGACAGTATTACAACCTCTCTCACAGTCTCTCTCTGCCAACTCCTATCAAATTGTTCTTTTGACCTATCTTCAGAGTTTGTTACATTCTCAGATTCCGGTTCAGTTAGCCTTGTAAGCTTCTTTCTCTTCTTTCATCGTTAGGAATCATCATTTGCGTGAACATCTCCTTCGAGCCTCAGGAACAAAGGTAATAGCAGCGTTGTCAAATCTGACACGATCGGGATTATTAGCACAAGATCTGGTAGAAGCGAAAAAGGAACTATTTCAGAATGGAGGTA
This sequence comes from Blastocystis sp. subtype 4, assembly GCF_000743755.1. Lineage (NCBI taxonomy): Eukaryota > Bigyra > Opalinata > Blastocystidae > Blastocystis > Blastocystis sp. subtype 4. Next base: position 12,425 of record NW_014569345.1, on the reverse strand, counting down.
CGGATTGTGCTGCTACGAAATTGGCGTTACAAACATTACGACGGGAGGGTGATTATGATGCTTTGTTGAACTATTATCATAGCCAGCAGATGTTAGATGAAATGCTGTTGCTAATGGCAAAACATATTAAGGATCTAGAGGGGGAATTGCATTTATGGCTACTGAATGTGATCAAGCTTGCAACCATTCTATATGACGAAGATAATGATTCAGATCATCTTTATCGCACTTATCACTTCATGAAGCGTTACTGTCCTGTATGTCATATTGACAGTTTCTTACAAATAGGCGGTCTTGAAAGATGTTCAGTACCCAAATCGTTTGGGAGGGTTACTAGAGTTTGCTGAAGCTGAACCTGATACTTCGGGTCCATCGTTGCCGTCGAAAGGAGATAGCATGAAGCAGATTCTGCAAACAGCCAAAGAGACAATTGTGAAATTGGCGTTTAGTTAATCATTTTTGCCCTATTTTTGTTCAGAACCAAACGAATGTTCTTTGTGGAATCTTCTTCGTTCTTCGAATTCTTGAGAGTTCGATCAGATTCTTATTCACTTTGGATGAAAGTACCTGATATCTTTGAGTGCAGTTTCGATATTGCTTATCTAGCAACTATATTCTATATAGGATTCACAATGTGGAAGTGTCATGGAAACAATAAGGCTTACACACTGTTTTCCATTATGTGTATCCTCCTTGGATTTGGCGATTGTTTCCATCTGTTTCCTCGTATGTATTCGAAGATCTTTGGTCTCACTCCCCGTGTTGTGTCTGCCATTGGTATAGGCAACCTCATTACTGCTATTACTATGAGCATCTTCTATATGATATTCCTTGAGGTTATAAGTGTCAAGTATAAGAAATCACTCAAAACAACGCGTGTAATTATGTATATTCTCTTGTTTGCCAGGATTGTGACTCTATTGCTTCCTCAGAACGATTGGATTCACAATGCCCATAATCTTCATGTTAGTCTGATTCGAAATGCTCCTTTCATCCTCATGGGTGTCATTATTGTATACCTTCTCTTTGTATCTGTATATGGATGTCCTCAAGATGATTTCCGTTTCATGTGGCTTTATGTTGTTATTTCCTTTGGCTGTTACACTCCTGTTGCACTCTGTGATTTGAGGCCAATGACTCAAGCAGCACTAATGATTGTAAAGACTATAGCTTACATCAAGATTGCTTTAGTTGGTTTCCAGAATCTTAAGCCTGATCAGCCTAAGGAAGCTTCTCCTGTTTGTAACAAACACATCTATTCTTCAAACTTCGATGCATCCAGTTTCACAGGCATTCTAGTTGCATTTCTTCTTCTAGCAGCATTACTCTCCGATTGTTTCAACTGTACAGTTCGTCTCAATTGATTCTGAAGATCAGTTACACTTTCTGTTGATAAGGTACTCATAACAGCCTTCAATTCCTCTGGATTCACACGGGCAATCAAGAAGAGAATCTTACCAATCATTCCATTCACCTTCACAAGAACAGGATCCTCTTTCGCTTTGCTTGTATTGGTAGGTTGTAATACGAGCGAACGACGTAGTGCCAAAGCAAGCAATCGAATCTCTAAATCCACAATCTTGCCCTTGTTCTCGGTCTTCCCATAGAGAATAGCGCCCAATTGAACTAAGGAAATCAATGCATTCTTATCAAATAACGAGATATGAGGAGCTGTTTGACAGATAACATTCATTCCACACACACTCAGTATCAGTCGAAGATGACTGAGCTCTAGTTTCTGGAGAAGTTCTACCAAGTGGGTGAGATAGAATGCAATGAACTCTGTAGAAGGATCTGCAACCCCAAAAGCACTAAAATACGTGTCAATAATGGAATACACGATATAATCTTCCTGTTTCGTCTGATAGAGAGCAGCTAAGGTAACAAGCAACTGGTGTTGTCGTTTCAATGAAGATTTCTCTTGGTGTAAGGCTGTAAGATGCTCAGAACAATAATCACTGATACAATGAGAAAGATAAACATTCGAAGTTCCATAATCACATAAGAATTGAGTAAGCGAATTCAAATCTGTTTCACTCACCTCTTTCTCATTCAAAATGGTTAAAACACGTTGAATGAAGAAAGAAGTGACATCAAGTCGAGTTGGGAAGAGCTGAAGACAAGCTCTGAGAGCAGTAACTGCTTCTTTCAGATTCTCTACACGATCCAGAAGGAGACTTGCCACTTCTATCATCTCCCAGAACAGATGAGAGGTTTCAGTCAACGATGGTGTGACTTGAAGGAAGATTGGTGTTGGTATGGTAGATGGAGTGAGCTTTGACTCTTCGGCTTCTTCCCAGTTGTCACTTCCCCAATCCTCCTCAGCAGGGACAGTGGTTTCCGACTCCTCAAACTTCAGTGGTTCTGTTGCCTCAGCCTGTAGTTTCGTTTCCGTGTTCTCCACAGATTCCTTGGGTTCCAGGGATTGCTCGATCGAAGTCTCAGACTTCTCCGATTCCTTCACGGGTTGAGGTTCTTCAGCAGACTCTTCAGGCTTAGCAACCACTTCAACAGGTTCCTTAGTTTCCTCAATAGGCTTCACGACAGGCTCTGTCGCCTCTTCAACAGACTCTTTGATCACTTCCACAGACTCTGCAGCTTCCTTATCAGGCTTCTCCGATTCCAGCTCGGTCTTGCTCTCATTTACAACAGGCTGCTTTGGTTCTTGAGCAGCGGATGGCTCATCATCCCAAGATGCTTCGAAATCCTCCAACTTGAATTGACGTGCTGGGCGTCCTCGTCTTCTTCGTTGCCTCTTACCGTCTTCATCTCCCAGATTCTCTGCAGGACGACCTTCCTTCTCTTCCAATACCAATTTCATTTTTCTCTCTCCTCTCCCTCCACGTACTCGTCTACGCTGTACTGGTCGCTCCTCCTCATCGTCATCATCCCACAAATGTTCATCCACTTCCAGTTTCTTCTCTGTTAGAGCGAGTGCTGTGGCCGTAGCAGAGTTTTTATCCACTACGATTGTGGGACTTGCAGCAGGTGGCTCCGACTTTGTAGGTCTCTCTGAATCAACACGGTCAGCAACTTCTGGTTCATCATGCTTCTCCTCAACATGATTTGGTTCTTCCTTTGGTTGCTCGGGCACTATCATAGGTTCCTTCACAGGTTGCTCTACTGTTTTCTTAGTCTTAGATGAACGACTACGACGAGGGAGTTTCACTGCCACTTCCTTTTCATCGTCATCATCCCACAAATGATCATCCACTTCCAATTTCTTCTCCGTACGAGCCAGAGCTGTTTCAACAGGGACTTTAGACTCTGAGGATACTTTTCTAGGCTGTTCAATAGGCTTCTTCTCTGATTCTTCCGTTTTCTCTATCTTAGTACTATGCTTCCGAGATACACGACGTTGTCTTTGAGGTTTTACTTCCTCTTCATCGTCATCATCCCACAAATGATCATCCACTTCCAGTTTCTTCTCCGTACGAGCAAGAGCTGTTTCAACAGGGATCTCAGACTTCTCTGATGATTTCTCAATAGAGTGTATAGACTCCTCAATAGAGGGTATAGACTCTGATAATTCCAATGACCCCACATGGTCCTCAGCTGACTCTATATGGTCCTCAACTGATTCCACATGGTCCTCAACAGATTCCGCAGGTTTAAGACTAGGAGGTACTTCTGTCTCCCTTGAATTCTCATCACTTTCATAGGAATAATATGACTCATAGGAATAATAGCTCTCTTCAGTATAGTCCTCAGAAGACGCAGCAGCTAACTGATCCAGTCGAGAGGACAATTCAGCAGCAACCACTCTCTCTTTCTCATCAAAGGATCCTTTTTCTTCATCATCACAAACAGGAGTATTCTTAGGAGTATCTCCAGATGTAGGTGAGTCCTCTTTCACAGTTGTTGTGACAGTTGAAACATCCAATATTGGTGATTCTTTCTCCACTGTTTTTTGGGCAGATGGTGAACTAACTATACGAACTTCAGGAACATGAGAATGATGCATCTGAGTCCACTGACGCTGATGCATTGTGGGCTTGAATTCAACAGACTGTTCATCTGGAGGTAATGAGATAATCCCCTTGTTCTGCTTGACTAAGTTGCTGACTGCTCCATACAACTCCACACAGTTGGACAATACGACCGTTTTCATTGAATCTGCTCTAGATACTCCTTCACTCAACCGTAATACACGACGAAGGACTGTCAACACGTATTCAACAAAATCCCTCAACACTCCTTCACCAGGGATCAATTCCACAAAATGGGCCAAATGTTGCAATGCCAAAATACAATTGAATATGGAACCACTGAATTCCTTAGTCTCTTGAGCCTCCTCCTCTTTCAGTACTTCATTCAACACTGTCATGGTAGCTCCCAAAACTAGAATCAACTGTTGTAGCTCGTAGTTGGGATGATCCTCCGGAATGGGAGCCTTGACTTGTTCTGCATTGATCAGAGCAGCAGCACATAGCAGGTAGAGCGAGAATTCTTCAGGTGGCTTGTGATCTGAAGGTGAATTCGATCAAATACACATACCGAGAATGCCTCGACGAATACGTACACACCACTTCGCTCTCCAATAGTCAGCATTCATCATAATGTTCGCAACGATCTCTTGACGAATCAAAGACTTCACATTGCCTTTGGGCTGGAAAGAGAGAAGGAAGAGCTTAGCCGTCACCTGTACCTTCACCTGCTCGATGCGTAACAACGTCTTGTTCTCCGAGATCTCTTCAATCGGCTTTAACATTTGCATCAACTTCCCTAACGAAACTACATGTTATCTTACTCAATCTAATTTACTCTTATCAGTGATCACTCCACTGGTAATCAGAACATATACAATATTCACACTTAACATCACGGGATCATAGACAGCACTCAATGTCAACACACGACGGATTGCAGAGATGATCTGGATCTCAAATTGCTCAATATAATAACGAGAAGGATCCTCTGTGTCAGGAACAGAAGCATAGTGTGTAATCACATCATTCAAGATACAAAGACCCAGAGTTTGAATACATTCTAACTGAGATCCTTCATAACTAATCGTTGTAGAATGACAGCAAAGTCGAATCAGTTCTGATAAAATACGATAAATTATTGGATCATCCTTTCGAACCATTTCAAAGAGTTTACGAATCACAGAATAACTGCCCTCAAGAGATAACAAAGATGCTTGCCACATCCATTCCGTTTCACTCTCTACTGACTTCGAAGTTGTCAATGCTTCAGCACCTTGATCTTCCACGTTCTCTTCTTCTTCTTCTTCCTGCTTCTCTGCCTCCACTTTTTCCACTTCCTCCTTCTGTTTACTCCAATCCGCTGAGAAGATATCCAACAGTGGAGCATCACCCATCACAACACGCGAAATATCACGAACCAAACTCCATACTCCAGAAACATCATCCTCTTTAAGACAATCAATACGTTTGTTAATTATACCAATATACAACTCACTGCAAGCATTCACTTGAACAGCAATATCGCTCCTACTCTTTCAAATCCATTTTCAGTCCTTACAAAACACACTTCTGATAACATGTTAACACTTCTTCCAGTAATGTCTTTAGATCCACAATGCTCTCTTCATCTGAACCATATATAAACGAAGGAGTGGTTGCAATCACATGCTTCATACAGATAACTGCGGAAACTACAATTCAAATCAATGATCCAAACCAACAGCGCAGATCAACATCATTACAAATAAGAGAACGTCGAATTCGATCAACAATCGCGGGAATATGAAGATATCCAGGACACAACTCAAATAAGACGGAATAGATCTGAAGACAAGCTTGAAGAACTTGGGAATCTGTGGAGGTGTTCCAAATCTAGGGGAAAGAGTGTGCCCAATAGCTTACATAATCAATCATGTTCAATAAGGTGACAAAGTCATACTTGTAAGCATTGATAATATGAATGTCCAATTCTGTTAAGAAGGCATATATAATATGAAGAAGTGATAACTGAACACTCATTCGATTCTCATATTCCTATAAATTAAACTTCTATGTAATGATAACTCGGCCACCAGCATCACAAAGCATATTATGATTGACAGTAATCAATACCCAACGAATGATCTGAGGATCACGAATTACATCATTGTACTGAAGATAGAGAGAGACCGAATGAAGACACCAAGTACGAATAGGCTGAGTAAAATACGTACACTCAGAGATCAGAACACGAATGATATTATTGCTAAGTGCTTCTCCATTACGAGCATCTACTGAACGCTGAATTGCACACAGACAGAATACACCTGCACTCACCTTTCGTTCATCAGTATGAGAAGTGAGGGTATCCTGAATTGCATTGATAACTTCTCTTACAAACTCAATATCAACCACAACACATAGCTGCGACAGAGCCTCAGCTGCCACACGCCGATTCACAGCTTCCATACTACTCATAGCCGAAAGAAGTATTTCACGAGCAGCTGATAACCAAGGATGAGGTTCTAAGTACAGATCAAATCGAACAGCCAACTAAACATTAAGAATTATTCTTGTCCTCACATCAGCAATGCACCAGAGAATGCAACATATGTTGTGAGCCGTATTCTGACGTTCTTCTTGTGACAATTTATCAGCTATGGATAACACCACATTTTTACCCCAGACCATTACTCATATTATTCAAAACTACCTCTGTCATCTTCCCTCGACTTCCAGAACCACTATAAACAAATAACTGAGAGAAAGCTTGAATTGCTGCATTGATCAGTCGAGTATGAAGCAAAGGAGCTGAAGGCTTCATTAAGGATGGATAAGGAGGAACTGGATTTGGAGTAAGAAGAGCTTTATGGAATACCATATAACTATCATGAATCTGAATAAGAATGATTACAATGTCTCATCTTCATAATCATAAGGATTACGTTTACGTGTCATCTTTGCATTCTCAATAAAACTCTAAACATCAAATGATAGAATCATTATCACATTCATGCTCATCACCCATTCAGGTCTGTTTCTATATCTCATTCCATTCCATCATTCAAACCTCATGAGCAATACTTCATCTTCTTTTCCTAATAGTTCATTACTCAATGTAGTACGTTCTTCATTATTCAATACAGTAAGTAGTGTTAGAGGCATGTAATAATCACAACCTGAAATCAGAATATGAGCAGGGAAACTGTTGATAATGTGAAGACAGAGTAACAATAAGCGCTTAAGGAAGAGTAACGAGTTATCTGTGATGAATGAAGAAGTTGTATAGAGAAGATTACCAATGGATTGGAATTGGATAATCTATTCTCATCATCTCACTCTAATCCTCACCAGAGGGTTGAAAATTGGAGTATATTTGTCAAAGATATCACGACGAATTCTCACCAGAATCAACATGGTCTGAAGACAGGGTAACAATTGAGAGAAACAGAGGTTCAACTCTTGAGCAAGAAAATCATCCGTTGTACTATCTTTCTTCTGAAGAGCAAATTGAATTGAATGGAATGTCGTGCCAATATTAATGAACTGAGTTGTTAGCAATGACAAAATACCCTCGATTTCTGGAAGAAGCCAATCCACATCTAGAAATCACAAGTCCATCAAAATGAAACCAGATGAAACCAGACCTTGAATCAGATACCAACCAGCCTCTGAGCAGTATTGATAGATCTGCCGCACACGGAATGCTTCCTGATTGCCTGTTAGAGAGTTCTGGCGATAATCCGACTCGGTATGATCATGATAGAGTGTGAGAAGCTCTTTGGCTATCGTAAACAGCATTGATAAGAGATCAAAGCTGATATCGTAGCGCTCTACAAATGAAGAAAAGTGCAGAACCTCACTGGTATACAATAGAATCAGTAGCTCTCCAATAGCCTTGCAATATCCCGTCAATACGTCACACTGTAAGATCTCACGACGTTGAGACTCTTCTGTCAGACTCCGAATAACCGAAAGCTGACGATCGAGATGAAGAACTAATTGCTTAATCATCACCTCAATGATCGAAGCATCCGTCAAGCCCATTTGCACCAATGAACGAATCACAGTGGTTTGCAACAAAACTGAATCTTTCTCTAAGGCTGGAAGAAGGGATCCCAACAACTCATCAAGCTGGGCTTTGATAGCTTCGCCAAGAATAGGTAGAATTCGAGCCAAAAGCTGAGCAGCAGTAAGAGCAACAATCTCAGAAGGGAGGTCAGCACCATTTTCATAATTAGATACAAAACGATTGATAATTGTAGACGTTATTGTAATATGAGATTCTGACAGATACTGACAGATTCCATTGAGGATAATGTGTTCTACGGATGCTTTTACTGCAGGTATAGGATGCACTACATGTGAGAGAGAAACATAAACCTCACATCGAAGGAATTCGAATAGAACATTCACCAAAATGGTTACATCACGTTCCAGAATCTGATCACGACATCCAAAGAGAATATACATAACTGTCTGTGAATAACAGAGTAATTCATTCACTTCAGTCACTATTCATCAATCTACCTCATCTCTCCAACCTCCATTCATTTTTGTGATAAAGATGCGAATGATACTTTCAAATGTGTAATCGACAGGATTGTAGACATACATCTCTTCCTTCTTCTTAGTTGAAGTACTCTCAGATTGATCTTGTTCCTTGGTTATTTGGTAATCCCGATTTCGGAAGTATTTATGATCCATACTTCGTGTAACCAGTTCTGAGAACAACATTGCTCCATATCGACAAGAGAAACTTCTTAAATCTTGATTCTCCTGTTTAAACAAGCCAAATACCTCGTTTACCATAAGAGGAACTGTAATACCTGAAATGGGGTACTCCATACTAATGATGCAAATCTGGTAATACAACTCAGGAACCAGACAAACAACCTCCGAAACAGTTTCTATTCGCATCAACTTTTGTAACTGCTTGTAGATTGTCGGGACTGTATTTGCAAAGATGGAGGAGTCTGAAACTAACAAGAAATTATGGAAAATAGATCCTAAGAAATGAAGATATGCTATCTTCTCCTCTGTCTACGAATAATCAGTCTCATTCATCAAAACATCAGTAGCACGATTGAATTTGGAGCAGAAAGTTATACAGTCTCCCATGAAAATACTGATATCCTTGTTCTTTGCATCCATCAGAATTGACAGAATCTCCATACACTGGATCTTGACAAGAGAACAGTAGCGAGAATTCAAATACTTCAGACAATTGCCTATAAAATCACTCGAATCCACCGAAACTACGAATAAGAGGCAATGCACTGGCCCCATGAACGGCGTATATTTGCTCTACACACTTTCCAAATACATTTCGAACAGGTGGAGTAAACATGTTGTTGCCTACACTCTAATGCTAACTCGCATTTTCCTACTCCATCGACCATTTACTATCTCTGTAAATACTTCTTCAAACCTAATTCTAATGAAATATCATTCAACTATCTACTCTTCGTGGAATTTGGTGAAGACATAATCTTCCACTACAGGAAGTTCACTCAACAGCTCATTTAAGATATCAAATGCTTGAAGACGAAACGGATTAATGTTTCGATCCTCTTTCACATCATTGCCTAGGTCTCATTGGATACAACTTCACAAACAGTTCTTGAGCATCGCTCTCAAAGCAAAAATACATCCAGATATTTTCTCAGTCATTCTGCAATGTTATTTGATTGATTCAGTCATCCTGCAAGGAAGAAGAAAAAACCACGGGTATCGTATTTGTATTCAACAAACAAACGATTGCTTCGCCTGATATTTGCATTTTACAACGGGGTAGTATTCCTGTTCTTTCAGAAATTGAGTCCAAAGAACAGACTGATCATGTGTAGACATCACTCTATGGATCACAAAGTTGCCTATTTCGAACCGTTCCTCCCACTCTGCATCATATTTGCTTTTACAAGTAAGAGGTTGAAGAGTACTACTCAAATCTGAAAAGAAAGGATGATTCAAGGCCTCCTACACATTAACTGAATCAACATAGATCACATTCGCACTAATTCTTTTGTTTGGATTGAATGTAAGTAGTTTTAGCAACAAATCAGCAGCATCCGAAGGAACCTGCCGTGAGATAATTCGCAATAGAGGCTTAGGTATTGGTTGGAGATTCTGTACAAATTGTCGAACAGAATCCTTCTCAATCATCTGAAGATCCTATAAGTCAAAATAGTTCGCAACAATCACTTCTTCCTTTGGTTTTCCCAGATACGAGAGAATGAGTTCCAAGAGTTTACTAGCACTTCCAGCCTAGTTGTGATGAGCACTGATCATATGAACCTTAAATAGAGCAGATCCATGAAGCATCTCAGCAAACACAATTCCTACAGACCAAATGTCGATTCGATTGTTGTAAAACTATCCATCAGTCTGTCCTTTGGACCACACCTTATTCTCTACAAGAAGTTCCGGAGCACGGTAGTCACGAGTTACCACATACGTAGTCAGAGAGGTCATGGTGGCCCGAGCCAACCCAAAATCACACAACTATCAATAAAAGAATAGAATAACATTCACAGCAACATCAGCTGTCCGATTAATAAGAACATTAGCCGGTTTCACATCTCGATGCATGAACTAGATCAAAAGAATCGGTAAATGATACCCCTGCTGAATGAATATAACGTAACGACAACAACAGTTGATATAAAAGGAGTCGGATTTGATCAATCGTCATATACTAATAATGAATTAATGGTGGAAAATGAACATTTTGTGCATCAATAATCATTTCGAGGTCATAGTCATAAAAAGGAGTAACCATGTATAAGCAACGGATTCTCTTTGTATATGAGTTTATTCTCACACATGATGAATATGGATAACAATAGTAATCCAAAACATGGAGAGTTTGAGGACATTCATTAAAGAAACGAAGGTATTTCAATTCTCTCTACAATTCAAAGACCAGGAGGGAATCATACAAGATATCGAAGTTCATTGATTTGAGGTTCCTCGTAGATTGGAGATATCTTGATAGCTACTCGCATGTTCGTAACCTGTATGTCATTTTCAATCCGAAGATTGCAACGGAATCAATGGCAGAACAGACAATTCCATAGCTTCCACTCCCTGTAGGAACAAGATGTTGGTAACGGGAGTCAATAGCTAGATGAAGTCCCTTAGCGAATACAGTATAGAATTCCCTGTTTCCTGACATCTCTTACAACAATTCACACCTTTTCACCAATTTGAACTTCAGAAGATCGTTTCCATCATTCTGACAGCTCATTATCACAATTACCAACTCTTGGAGGGAAATGTGAACAAACACAACAATGATATCTACTATACACTCTTTCAATTTCTGCAATATCCTCTTCAGTCATAGTATTTCGTTCTCCTAACCTGGTAACATATGCCCTAAGTTCCATTCTCTTGTTAGGATCAGTCATAGTAGAACAGATTGCATATCCCTTATCTTGTAATGCACTAATGGTCTTAGACATCTTATTATACTCTTCTTGACGAGATGTGATATCTGCCAGGTCCTGTGTAAATCGAGTCACATCCGCTTCAGAGAAGGCAGCCTGGATACTATTCCACTGAACTAACCGACCACCATCTTTGTCAACCACTTGAAGACTGAGATTTCCATCTTTGTTCATGGTGAAAATGACTCTAAAACGATTCTGACCAGCAGGCTTTGGAGTTACTCCAGTAACGGTGAGTGTTTGAAGCCTTCGACAGTTGCGGACATGTCGATGGTTCCCTTGGAAGATCGATATAGAGACTTCAGTCACATTGTCACGATAGTTTGTAAGATCAAACTGAGCAGAATAAGGAAGAATCGTCCTTCGAGGGATAACAACTTTGAGAATACCCTTTCCAACTCCAATTCCAATATCTGAGGGACAAGTAACACTCACATCAATAGGTCTCATCTTCTTCGGTGTTGAAGGACTAGATGGTGGAGGAGTGGGACTAGATGGTTGAGAAACAGGACTAGGAACAGATACATCAAACTCAATTACGCCTCCTCGACTCAGGAAATATCCATACTTGGTAGCACCATAAGCAACACACTCATCAGGATTGATAGACTCTCTTAGCTCTTTGTGATAATGCTCCTCCAACATGGAATGAACCAAATTGAGACGACTTGATCCTCCTACAAGAATGATATCATCTATGTCCTCTGCTGTCATGAATAACGATTGAATAAGTCGATCACAGATAGCAATAGAACGTTGAATCATTGGTCTCAGTAAATAATCCATTCTAGAACGGCTCAACATACAATCAGCTTCACCAAAATCGATCTCAGTTTCTGGAAGAACCTTCAAAGAAATCTTAGCTTCTTCACATTTGAATCGAAGCTTACTGCGTTGATTAGCAGTAAGTCTACTACCCAACTGTTCTTCAAAGTCTGTGATTATGGTATCCATCAACAGGGTATCAAAATCACTTCCTCCAAGGAACAAATCACCATCAAGACCCAATTCCTTGTACTTTGTTCCAGTTACACTCATGATTGTCACATCGAAAGTACCTCCTCCT
>NW_014569346.1:0-20039 GCF_000743755.1 Blastocystis sp. subtype 4 | reverse complement strand
TGAACTGAAGAAGCAGCGTGCTTTCATGGGACTGAGACAAGCTCGTTGTGATGCTCGTAACTATGGACGTCGTCTGAAGCGTGCTAGTGAGGCTGAGGAGGAGAATTAGGGATAACCTTGTTTGTCTGGGACAAGTGTCATTTGTTTGTTGATGTCATTGCGATTGGAGTCACATACGACAGGATCGACCAGTAATTCAATTCGTTTTTCTCGCGATCGCAGTGGGAGTTGGAACACTGTTTTTACTCATAGACTGTGTTTTGGAGTTAACGCCAACTGGATACAAGATCATCAACTGTTGTCCAGTGACATCTTTATTGTCAAAAAGTGTGTAATTGTTGGAATGGACCTATGGGATTAGATTTGTGTCAATACGGCCTCTATTCGATAGATATATATAAAAGGTCGAATATTCTCGTATTTTCAGGGAAAGACAAGAATGTGAAATACAAAGCAACGACTGTCCAATATGGAAGTTGGAATGATCTTTAGGCATATGTGTACGATGATCAATCTGATTCTATTCTAATGAGTATTCCATTTCAAGAGACGATTCGGTCATGTAGTTTCAGGGAAGAATTGTAGGAGTTGTGTATCATTATGACAGACAGTATTGTAGTTGTATTACAAACCTGTACGTATTTGTACAGTCTGAAGGATGGTTTGCTTTTCGGGAAGTACCCTACTAGTTCTAATCCAAAGGGTGGAAATTAGCATAGATAATAACGACTAGGATTGTGTGATGTACGACTCCGTGAAGATTCACCTGTGATTGCTGTTTTGGGTGAAAAAAAGGGAACAGTGACGATTTGGAGCAAGAACAGAAAGGTACTTGGATTTAGCCCTCTCTCAATTGCTGCTCATGAAAGTGAGATTAGTTGTATGTGTTTGTCACCGGATGGCGAGTGGTTGGCTACGGCATCTGTCCGTGGTTCTGTCATTCGTTTATTTAGTACGCGAACAGGTCAATTGCGAGGTGGTTTTCGTCGTGGTCGTACCCATGCAACGATTGTCAATTTAGAGTATTTGGAGTCCATCCTGTAATGACTAGATTTGACTCAAATATGCAATATCTCCTTTGTAACTCCGATACGACAATCCACATCGCAAGACTCATGTTAAGTGGTCATTCTCTTCGTTCTTCCACGACTTCATTACGTACTTTTGATAGATTTGGATTAGTATTAGGATCCATAACGTCTAGCGAATCAAGAGGAACGTAAGTATTGGCTGTTGAAATCATCATAGAGAGTTGACAGAATCCTTCTCAATCCGTTATAGTAACCCCGATCATAGCGCCTCTATGGTGGCAGTATTTGGATCGGAGCCAGATACGGTATTTGTTATAACCTCAAAGGGTTTATTTCAGAAACTATCGATCGATGGAGATATTGGTATCTCTAAGTATCGTGAAGATTCGCTATAGTTCTCCTGATGGCAAACTGTTAAGATATTGTGGTATTGTGCTGTTTAACTAGTGGAAATTCTCATTGGACTGTTTGTTAGTTAAATCATCGAATTCCAAAATACAGTCTTATGAACCGATCGTCCACGGGAATACTCATACCTTGGGAGATACAATTAAAACGGCTCAGGTCAATTATCTTTGATTCGAAAGTAGGATATTATATGAGCGAGGCATACAATATTGGAATTGACTTTGGAACATCGAATTGTGCAGTATCAGTTTTTGTGAATGGTAAAGTTCGCACTCTCCCTATTGATAGTGGAAAGAAAGTACTGTCATCCTGTGTATATGTTGGTGACAAAGCTATTACTGTTGGCCGAGAAGCTGAGAGGAAACGGAGATTGGAGCCACAGCGTGTAATTTATGGGATGAAGCGTATGCTAGGCTGTCTATACAGTGAGAAGTCGTTTCAGGAGTTGCTTCCATCCTTTCCATTTGGTGTGGAGCGGAATGAGACAGATGGAATCGTACTAAGTGTTCAAGGAGAGCACAAGAAGTTCGAATTCTCTCCCATTCAGATGACTGCCTATGTGATTTCGCAGGCGGTGAAGAGTGCTTCTGAATATTTGAATGGTCCAATCAATGAGGCTGTGATTACGGTTCCTGCGTATTTCAACAATATTCAACGAAATGACATGATTAATGCTGGAATTGTGGCTGGCTTGGAGAAGGTTCATTTATTCAGTGAACCAACGGCAGCTGCAATTTCCTATGGACTGATCAATGCCAGTGAACAGGAGATGGTACTGGTGTTTGATTTTGGTGCGGGTTCGTTTGATGTGTCGATCATTAACATTACGGGAAAGACATATGCAGTGTTGGGCTGTAGTGGTGATTCCCATTGTGGTGGTGACGACATTACAAACACTATTTTGAAGGAAGTAATCTCAGCATTTGAGGGAATCTTTCATAAGGATCCTCGTTCAAGTCCTGCAGACATGATGCTTCTTTGGAATGCAGTGGAAGAGGCAAAGAAGGCATTGAGTAGTGTGGACAGTTATGATATTGACGAACAGGTCATGGGGGTAGAATTCCACTACACGCTGACACGTCTAGATCTGGAAAACATGAATCGTCGTATGTTTGATCGTTGTCTGTCTATGATCGATGATACTTTGAAAAAGGCCTATGTAGAGGAGAAGAACATCACTCATGTGTTGTTGGTGGGAGGCAGTTGTAATATTCCCTACATCCGGGACAATATAATGAATCGATTTGGGAAGAAGCGTGTTTCCTCAAGTATTAACTCGATGGAAGCTGTGTCTCAAGGAGCCGCTGTGATTGCCGGCGTATCTCGAGATGTGGTGGAGAAGGGATTTGATTTCCAGCTGGAAATGTACACAACGACTCATAACATGGGAAATGACAAGACAAAGATGTCCGAATTGACAGTACTGGATATCACTCCTATGAATATTGGTGTTCGTGTTTCGTCAGGCAAGTTGTCAACGATTATTCCTGCAAATTCTTCTGTTCCCTGTAGAATGCGCAAAGAGTATCAAGCCCATCGTGCTAATCAGGAGCGTATGAAGTTCCGTATCTTCCAGGGTCTGGAGGAGATGGCAGATGATTGTAAGTTGATCAGTGAAATTGTTGTTCCGATCGAGTCTCCTGGTCCTATTAATGATACCCGTGTGGAAGTGACCTTTTCGTTGGATTCTAATTCCACGTTTTATGTGCAGGCTGTGGAGCTGAAGACGATGAAATCGGTTTCACAAGTGATGGATATGGGATCGCAAGTGTTACCTCGTGAGACGGTGTATGAAATGCAGGAGCAGCTTCGTGCAAGCATGGCTCAGTCATCTAAAGTGGAGAAGGCGGAGCTAGAACGCAATAAGTTCCAGAAGTTTATCATTCAGGCACAGAATCATTTGGATTCGTTACCTTCTGGGCCCGATGTGGAGGAGAAGAAGCAGACGCTACAACAGTATTGTGATTGGATAGCCACTCATGAATCGGCCTCCTCTGCTGAGTATATCCAACAGAGACAGCTTCTGAATAGTCTTATCTATGACAATTAGTGTTCGCTTTTGTTTGTTAGATACGTTCAATGGCTTTATAATGATTCGTTGGATGAATCTAGTATGCTTGAAGCGTTATTCTCCTATAAGTTGGATTTGACTAGAACCGTGATAACTAGAATCCACGGGAATTGAAGATTGTTAGAAGAAAGCCTTAGAAAAGCATTCTTCGATTAATTAAAGGGGCGGCTATACTTGTAAAGGTGCGTTTGTTCAATCAGTGTTCTTTCATTGTCCCTTGTTTGTTTATCGACGATGTCTGCCAATAATGAAATTGAAGGTGTGACAACTAATCCTCTGGAAGGATCTACAGTCCAAACATGCAGCATTTGTTCAAAATCCATATCAAATGCGATGTTTGCTCCTTACTGTTCGTTGAAGTGTGCTAAAAAGGGAACGAGTAGAAGATATGAATTACTTCGTTGTTTTCTTGATTTTGAGGCAAAGTATATCACTCCTCCAAAGAAGGTGGATGTAGCGGTAGCTGCAGCAGAATCAGCGGAAACAAAGAGTTCAGTGGTTCCCAAAGAACAGAAAAAGTCAAAGAAGTAAAGATATATTGGGATGCTCATTGTTGTAGACTGCCTCACGTTCCGTACAACCAATATGTTCCCACAGTAGGAAATTGAGATTTGAGTTAAGAGTAGATACGTCAGAAATCAAGGACGTTACTGGTGGAATCATTGCAATCTCCTCTCAAAACAGATATGGATTTATCATCGATCGTATTAAAACATGTCCTAGTGTTGAACCGTAGAATTATATGGATATTGCCTGTCGAATTGAACAATCTCTATACAACCTCTATCCCTTTATTATGAGATACAATTTGAAGAGCGACTATTCAACGAAACTACGAGATCTTTTGTTCAATCTTAGTGATCCTCATAATCCAGACTTACGACAACGTCTGTTTTCAGGTATGGAATCTGTTTTGTCACTAATGGAAAGATGTTGTGGAGCCGGAGCGTCTTCCACTGTTGTCGGCAGATGAACTAGCTTCGGAGGAAATGCGCAAATGGCGAGAGGAGGAGGAACGCAAGCATATGGAAGAGAATGTGATGTTGACGGCGGCAAGTGAAAAGAAGCTAACACCGGCTTCGACAAATGAGGAAGTTGCTACGAAGAAAACAGAGCATAGTGTAGAACCTTCCGAAGAAGTATCAAAGGATACAAAAGTGAATGAGAGTACGCCGAGTGTCGAAGCAGTGGCAGAACGAGAGAAACAGGTAGCAGAACGAGAGAAACAGATTGCAGCATTGCTGGAGTCGATTCCTATGCGGACTCATGATGAAGTGAAGGAGGAGGAAAAGCCAAAGGAAGAGGAGGAGAAAGAAGAAGAAAAGGAAGAGGAGGAGGTACATGAAATGATCAAGTTGCCCTTGTCTCAGAATCAGGAAGGGAAGATAGCAATAGCAATGCCAGAAGCAACTCCTGTGTTCTTCCGTACTCGAGTGATCCTATCTCCTAAAGACCAGGAAGTAACCTCTATAAGTCTTGAGAGTATTGTATATGTGATCGGCCGGCTAGGTGTAACAACATGCCAGTCATTCTATGATTCACGTAACGAAGATACTGGTTATGATGTATCCTGGATCTTATTAGAATTATCCGAAGAGAGTGATGAGTGTGAATAAGATGAAAGAGTGATGAATAGAGGTGGATTGCAGAAGTTATTGAAGAACTTTGTATCGGAGAAGCGTGTTGGTGTATTAGAGACGGGAATGAAGGAGAAGACATTCTATTTCATTCCACCTGCATTAGATCCGATTAGTACCAGTCCAATTGCTACTCTGTCATATGTTGCAGATGGGTGTTATAAGCAATTCTGTCATTTGTTGTATGTTCGGAGGCGTATGCATAGTCGAGCCAAAGCAACTGCATCACAGACAAGAGTATCAAGACATGCATCGTTGCAGTCACCATCTACCCAATTGCAACCACGTTTTATTCCTCATTCTCCCGATTCTCCACCTCCTAAGCGACCCTATCAGCTTCCTCCACGGTTGCCTTCTCAGTTTCCTCCACAACTCCCTCCGCAACAACCCTTCGTTCCCTATCCTCCTCCCAACTATCCGCCTCCGAATTATCCTCCTAACTACCCTCGATTTCCTCCTCGAGGTCCCATGAATTATCCTCCACGAGATGGAGCCTATATGCCACCTGGTTATCCGCCTCGTCCTGGTGCCTACGGTCCGCGTGGTCCCAGTGGATATCCGCCTCGAGGTCCAGCCGGATATCCTCCTCCGATGATGTCATATCCACCTGGTAGTAATAGGATGAAGGAATTGAATGATAGGGTCGACAGGAAACCAGCAACCTCGAAGTCGATGGGATGATCATCCTTAAAAGAGATTTGTTCTAACAAACAATCAACATCATAAAAAAGGTATGTTTCAATGCTTCTTCAGCTGTGATTCGCTTCTGAGGATTAATTTCCACCATCTTCATTAGTAAATCCATGGCTACATCAACCATCCACTCTTCCCATTGGGACCGTAAGAATAGCTCCCGCAAAGAAGCAGGTTCCACATAAGGGATATTCTCTACTTGTCGATTCATTTCCTTGAGACCATTAATGACACATTCTGAACCAAAGAACGAACAACATTCCATCAGTTCGTAGTACTCATTTAGTGAAGACTTCTGATAGAAGAGTGGATACCGACGCGAAAGAAGACACATGAAAACAATTCCACAGGACCAGATATCAATCGCGGAGGTCTGATGAATCACTTTGGTTAGGACTTCAGGTGCCCGAAAACCCTGAGTACCAGATGTATGCGCTACACCAGTACAAGTAGGGTCCTGACAGACAGCACAACGTCGATTTGACTTCTGTAAATGGCTGACGATGCTAAGGATAAGTTGACTCTAGAAATCAGTGAAAGGACAGAAAATGACTTCTTCTTCATGCTGAGGATCAATCTGCTTTGTTCGTAGATCATTTAACATTTCTTCTACCAGCCCTTCTTTCACTTCTGCTAGTCCAAAATCGATTAGGACTCCAAATCCAGATTCTTTTGAATATCTAGGACATTGTTAACATCGAAAACAATCTACAAAAAGTTGCGTGGTTTAATATCCCGGTGAATAATTCCTTTGGAATGGATTTGCTGTACTCCTAGTAATAGATTCTTCATATAATTTTGCATCTATATGTAAATCAACTTAAGAGAGAGAACATCTTTGAAAGTGCAATCGCGAATGAATAAGGTAAAGTCATCTGATTCAAAGTATGGAAAAATCAGATTTAGGCAGTCTCTCTGCATTGTGATACCAAGGAGAGAAACAGTATTAGGACAATCCTAGAGTTGATACAGAGGAAAAATAATACTCTAAGCAAATAGAGTGATACAATTTCATTGACGATCTTTTTGGAACTACATGTAGAGAGAAGTCGCTTAATAGCAAAATATATATTCCCACATTCTGGTAACACACAATTGTACACTTCACTGAAGGAACCTTGTCCAACAAGTTCCTTGACAATAAAATTCCCAATAGACGTAACCTCGTTTGTCATTTTCCACACCCATAAAGATTGAAACAAAAGTGTAGTTCGAAAGTGTTGTACAAACGAAAGTGTGGTTGTCATTGTGTTGTTAGGGAGGTATCGAAATTATTCAGATTGGATGGAAGTAATACTGCGCCTGCACAAGTAACGAAATAGGATACGAAGTATGCGATTGCTGAAGAATGGCTTCGGTTTGCGGATGACCAGGAAAAGTACTTAGTTGGAAAGATATACTTTCGTTAGGTATGAGAGACAGGGAAGAAAGGGACGAGCAAGGAGCAATAGTTTGGACATTAGTGCGTTTCCCGAATCAACAAATTCTCCAATGTTATCGGTAGAAGGAAGATATTGTTTTACATGCATAGTCGGCTGAAGAGGCCTTGTATTCCCGAACAAAGGAGATTCTTAGTCACATTGTACGCCTTCCAATATTGCCAGAGTGTCAAAAAAACTATTCGCGAAACGAAATATCGATTGTTAGAAAGAGCAGGTGGTCTGAGGAATAGAAGGGTGATGAAGTGAGTTATTTGAAGAGCGAAGAATACCAACAGTTTTGCAGTGAACGTCGGCCGACGTTTCGAATCACCTTCATTGGAGCAGAAGGTATTGTTCTTTGTGTTATATTGAATTCAGATACTCGACGAAGCGAGTTACTACAGGCGATATCTCATCAGTGTCTCACGAATGAGAGTGTTTGCCAAAATGCCAAGTAACGAACATGTTATGGGTTAAGGGTAGAACTGACTATTATTTGATGATTGCGAATGAAAAAACACTGACATTTAACCTAATACTCTGTGATGTGCACTCGGGTTGTTGTATTCCAATAAGAAAAGGTAGATGCTTATTGAATTTATAAGGGTTAGTGATGATGAGGACCTGCCAATTGCTAGTATGCGTTGTAGACATTACAAGACCCAACTGCGATCAATGTAGGAGTGTGGCCGTTAGCTAATTGACAGTGTTAAGTGAGTTACTGACTCGAATCCAATCAGATTGCAGTGGAAAACAAGTGTGTGTTGTGGGTGTAATGAGAAAGATGGATCGTTATTTGTCTGAGTCGGCGATTCGTTCTCGGTTGCAAACAAATATCCAATTCACCTATTATGAGGCTTGTGTGGATAGTCGGAAGAAGATGAAGAGAGTGACGGAGGGTATTTCTCATGCAGTGATTCAATCGCAATTGTGATATTTTAGTAGTGGATATGAATTATAGTAATATGAGTGACATTAACAGCGCTAATTGTACGATAGTTGTATGTAGAAATGGCTTGGGATGATGTATAGTAATTTATTTGCATATTGTTTGTTAGAAATGAGTGATGAATTGTAAATCGATTTGTATCAGCTTACCTTTCGATACATGTGTGTCATCCTTTCTTTTTAATATCTGTTACCATGAATCTGTATTGTAATCAGTTTACCACTCCCTGTTCACTTGTTTGTGTATCCATTTTCATATCAATATAATATATACTCTATCGTTAACAAATTAGTAGAACGGGGGTGTAGCTCAGATGGTAGAGCGCTCGCTTAGCATGCGAGAGGTAAGGGGATCGATGCCCCTCTCCTCCATTCTTTTCTTTTTCTTAACAAATCGTAACAAATGCCTTTTGTTGGAATTGATTTTGGTACGAGTAACAGCGTCTGCTACGTTTGTAAGAGGAATAATGTTCAACATGTAACATTCGGAATGGATGAGAATCTTCTTCCTTCATGTGTATATAAGAAGGGAGATAAGGCTATTGTTGGGAAGCTTGCCAAAGAATGTAAGCAGAATTATACAGTGATTCGTAATGTGAAACGGTTGATTGGTAAGAAATATGACTCTGTGGATCATAAGGATGACGTGAAAATATATGGAGCCAATGCTGTAAAAGGAACTGATGGGTATTGTTGGTTTACTCTGGATGATGGTAACTTATATTCTTGTGTTGATATAGCGTCCTTTGTGTTTGCTACAATCAAGGAGCACGCAGATAAGTTGCTGGATAATGTCGCGGCGGAGGCCATCATTTCTGTTCCTGCATATTATTCTGGAATTCAACGTGAATGTATTCGGGAAGCAGCGGTCAAGGCTGGGTGGAATGTGATGCACCTGGTGAATGAACCTACAGCTGCAGCTGTTTCCTATGGTGGAGACAATGTTTGTCGTAATACAATCCTTGTCTTTGATCTAGGAGGGGGTACTTTGGATGTGACTATTCTTAGCTTGAAGGACGGTGTATACCGTGTAGAATCAACCTATGGAGATGATTCTTTGGGAGGCAATGACTTTTCATTATCTCTGCTTCATTTGGTTGAGGAATTGTTTGAAACAAAGTATGGCTACAGCATATGGAGTGCAATCTCTCAGAAGAATCTTAAACAAACAACGAAACGAATAATGCACTTGATTGAGGAGGCTAAAGAAAGTCTATCTTTATCACAGCAAACGGATGTGGATTTATCGGGGTGTATGGTTATCCGGCAGCAAACACCATCTTCTTCTGAAGATGATAGCGATGAGATCTCGTTCAACATATCGCGTAGTCAGTTCGAGGAACGAATAAAGCCTCTTTTGAATCGTTGTTTGGCTGTTACAAAGAAGGCTATGGTCTGTGGAAAACGTAAATTCACAAGTCGTGATATTGATGAAGTGATTATGATCGGAGGAAGTTCGAAGATTCCTGCAGTTGTATCAACAATTAAGAATGGTTCTATCGGAAAATCATTTCCTATCATTAATGTGATGGAGGAGGTAGCAAAAGGTTGTTGTGAGTGTGCAAGGAAGCACAATCGTCCTGATTTCCGTATCTTCGAGAGCTTACACACCTCTATAGGCATCATTTATGATGAAGATAAGGTATTTGAGATTTTCCCGTATGGAACGGAGTTGCCTTGTACCAAGAACTTAACCTTTTATTGTAATGTTCCTGGTGCTGTTCATTTCCGAACTCAGCTTGTTGAGATTCGAGATGTTGAGGAGAAGCAACGTCGTGAGTTGAAGACGTTAGAGTCTTCCAATTTCTTACCAAATCTTACGGGTTATAAGGAGCTTTTGTTTTCGTTTACGATTACTAGTGAGTCTATTCTTATAGTAAAAACTACTGCTATGCCTGAAAATGAAAAGTGTTTGAATGTATATGTTGATGAGTTGTCAGCTTAATATGTTTGTTGGATTATGTATTTCAAGGGAATTGTTTGGTGACGGATGAGTCTTTAATAGAATAATGTACTTGGTTAGAAATGCAGTAGACATTGATAAGAAACATCTGAAGAGATGTAATATCAACAGAAGGCATTCTGATATCCTCAGTAAGATATAACCACAATAACGCCTATTTAACAAACACCATTATACATGATCACATGATGGTACATTCCACCACTGCCGTTTTCCTACACATAATATCTATACATAATCGAATATATTCATTACTACAATAATCTCTACAAGAAAGAGCACAAACAAGATCCAAAAACTACAAAAGTAGCCCATTCGAGCTTTGAAACGTGTAGGACCAAAGCAATTCGATTCCACCTGATGATCAGAACTGCAACTATGAGTATAAGCGGAAGCAGAGATATAGGAGTCCAAATAATGACGGATCTAAACTTCAACCTTGTCATCCATGCCTACATAAATAAGAATGGTCGATGTTGGCGTATAACTATAGCTAACCGAGTTCCAGTTATTTCCATAGACACAACCAACCTCATCAGAATCATACATATCAAAATGACTGTTGGAAGGAAGCTTCCAGTCTCTACAATGAACATCTATTCCAGATCCTACAGAGAGTCGTCCAATTTCCACGAGTTTTGATTTTGTTTGACTCGTAGACAAATCTCCTTAGCAAACAATTCAATATGACAAAGTTGCTGTACAGCATTCCAACTACCATGATGTTCTGCACAGACATCAGGACACGTACTTCTACACTTCAAGGCAACAACAAACACGAACGGTACATAATAACAGGCTAATTCTTCTGGATCCATTACATACGTGATGTTACTTTTAAAACCCACTTTCGTTAGTAGAGTACCATCAGCATTCCAAAACGAAAACATGTTCTCTCCGTTAAAGATGAGCGAGAACTGTCGAAAATAGAGTGCATCTGTATACAAACATCCTTCTGAAGGATCATACTCCTTGTTGCACAAGTCTCGAACTGGATAGGATTCACCATGAGATTCCGAGACCAGACGCATTGATACTTTCTCCGATGTCGCTTTGAAATAGAATGAAGCATTCTGCAAGGAGTTTATTCCTTCGTCGACCCACTTTGCCGCTCGCTTGTTATATCTTCAAATAAAGGAAAAAAAATCTACACATACAGGAGTATATTTTCTCTTCGCAAGGATCCCCAGAAGAAAGCCACAACGCAGAAGATGCACAATAATATGGTGATCCAACAGATCCATACGAGTATGGACTGCCAGATAGAGCTGGACCTATGACAATTGCCTTTTGCCATAGGAAAAACTTCACAAACGAATATGAAAGAACAAACATGGAATAGAACAAGAATACGTTTATTGAGGAATCGCTGTACCTGCACCCCAAAGGGTCAGATTATCTCGAAGTAGTTGCATGATCAAAGTGGTATCCTTATAGTCATTCTCTGAGAGAGACTCGAAACCAGAGACAGCGCCATTATAAGCTTCCCGAGCTAAGTCACATGCCTACCCCTTAAACAAACAACTCTCTCAGTACCTTTTGGGAATCATTTTCAATTTCATAGTAGAAGACAGAGAAGTTCAGAGCCAAACCAAGCATGATGGGATTGGTAGACTCTAGATTGTCCTGGTGACCAATATCCATTGCCATCTGATAGGCTTCACGTGCTTTATCTTTCATTTCCTTCTGCTTATCGTCCTTCTCAAACTCGCACACATATCGGTAGTAATCTCCCTTTAGCTTCCAATAGAACACTTTCTGCGCTCCGTCCTTAGCTCCAGGAATTAAATAATCGTTTAGCAAGGACAGGACTTCCATGCACACTTCAATCAACTCCTTTTCTACATTGTTCAAAAACTCCACAATGTCTTTAAGATATGGTGATGACTCCTTCTTGGATTCTCTTTGAATGTGTTGATTCAAGATTCTCCAAGACACTCTCTTGTTATTCACAACATTCTTATAGGCAATGGAAAGTAGATTTCTCTCTTCATTGCTCAGATCCACAATACCTGTTTCCGGATCCGGTGTTGACGCAACTACATGCATATACTCCTTCATCTCGTTATATCTTTCGGCCTTTTCAGCAATGCGAGCCATGTAAATGATATCACTCTTCTTTGGCATCTTTCTACAAAACTATGACTTTTCCCTTCAACTGGATCCCATCGAATCATCTTCATTCATAAACAACAATCCATACCTTATTTCCACAGGTTCTTTGAAATCTAGTGAATATTGAGACCTCATTTTGGATTTGATCGATCCAGGGGTTACTTTCCATTTTTAGAGACAATCATAGGTTTATGGAATAGATGGTCCACTGATTTCTTTTCTTAACATTGTTAAGATGAACAAGCACGTTTTGTTGATATGCTATAACTAGATACAACCTTCATGTTAGAAGGCGAAGGAATTGACAAGGTGATGACATCAAATGATTCACCTCCAACTCTTTGATGCAATGAATCCAAATCAAAGACCTATTCGACTAGGTCTGGAACGAAATCAGTCGCTTTTTGATGTTGCTATAAGGATGGGATGTTCCAAATAGATTCACCATTATTTACAGAAACAGTTGAACGTGATGGGTCATGATAGAGTGGTAATGACTGGCTTGTCTTGTTTTTGTAGAATCTTTACCTTTGTCAAATCTTTTGTCCCTCTCTAGATGTGGAAATAGGGTCTCTTTTTGATGTATATGAGGTGAATGTGTCTTATTTAGTGTTATTCAGTAAATGGAGTACTATCTTTGGAATATTCGATCACACCATGTTGGGGATAATTTGGAAGAGATGTGTCGCAACTACGGAATACTCTCAAAACAAAGAACACAATCAACGAGACTGATAACACAGTCTTCCATATTATTACATGTTTGTTCATCACTTGAATCATCACATAAATCGATAATATCTAGGTTAGAAGGTTTGTCGCTATTCGACTTCCTCAAAGGTGTCCCAGTATTCAACTTTATC
Source organism: Blastocystis sp. subtype 4 (assembly GCF_000743755.1). NCBI lineage: Eukaryota > Bigyra > Opalinata > Blastocystidae > Blastocystis > Blastocystis sp. subtype 4. Next base: position 6,889 of record NW_014569346.1, on the reverse strand, counting down.
AAAGGAATATCAATACTTGACTTCATTGCTGATTTGTCGTTAATCCATTTCATTGAAGATACCGCACTATTGGACTTCACAAATAACCCACTACCCAAGCTCAACGGGGAAGTCAAGTCAGGTTCTTGAGACCGTGAGTCTCGTTTATTTGCGAAAAAAGAATCAATCGAAGGGGTGGTCAGGCTTTTCCTCTTGCGTCGATTAGGACAGAACTCATTCAGAATATAATCAAAAGAAGCGTTGGTTGGGGAAATTGCGAGTTTTGGTTGACTGGAGGTGGGACACTGTTTAGACTGATCGGAATTGTAATCTCTCCCAAATCTTGATGATGAAGACAACTCAGAATATCCATTTGAAGTACCATTATGGGGTGGACTAGGAGGAGGTGTGAGTTGTATGGGACAGTGATGCCACTCCCCAGACAATTCCAATTCAACCTCTTCTTCATCTTTTGTTGTATGCTTCAAAATACTCCAAACAAAGACATCTTCCTTCAGTTCATCCAATCGAACGGCTTCATAACACACAGGACACTCCATCTTTTCCTTATTACTATATAACTCCACAAAGGCACGCAAATCAAAACATTTCACATGTCTGCAATGTAGTGATCGCACAGGATGTTCCATCCGTTGATACGTAAGAGGATCCAGTAACGAATACTTGAATCCTACCATATTCAACGACGACCCATCTTCATCATCTTTCAACATTGACATGAACAACTCACGATCTTCCGTCACCGTTGATGTCGATCGTTCAAGGATCTGATCGACGATCTGATGCACAGAGAGGGGTTTGATTAAATAAATAACGAGATATGTGTATGAAGGAATGACTCCGGAGGTACTGACCTGATTGGCCCCTTCATGAACCATTCGGTTGAGTAAATACTCATGATTTGTGACATTTTGCTAGACATCATCCATCTCATTCTTCCTTACATGCAAATAAAAGACATCCATATAGTTTACAAGAAGCTGGAACCTGCTATCACTCAAAAACCATTCTTCCCCCATTCGATTTACAAGATACAATCCCACACTATATTCTCCCGAAGAAATGGCAGTAACTTGCTCTGAAGTCAAGAAAAACGATCTGGATCGTCGACGGGTAAGTAAGGCAGGGTTCATGACCATAAGAACTTTTTGTACTTCATTCTTACAGAAGACAGAATGGAGAAAACAATGGATACAGTTGCAAGGCTTTGGTGAAGAGAGTTGAAACACAGGAATTGAAACGATCAATGGTTCAGTTTGTACCAAGGATGATAGAGGTTGCACTGATTGCGTTTTAGATAGTTGCAAAGGTGGAACTTCCGGCTCTTCCGAAAATGATGACGAGAATGGGTATACTTCAGAAAATGGCGAAGTACTGTACAAATCAGGATTTACAATATGACCTAAAATTGGATCATGACAGACAAGAAAGGAATCTCCTTCGTCTTCCCGAAGATCCTTAGGAGAATGCCTTGCATCAATCGTTTCCTGAGGAAGAATACCCCTTAGAATATCTCTTTCATTACTCCTTGTAGAGGGAAGGGCTTCACTAAAAACTCCCTCATCATTTCTCTCTGGGAGAAGATCCCCGTGAGAACCCTTCCCATGGATGTCATGTAACTCAAACTCAATAGGCAGTTCAGTTCCATAGATTTGCTCCATCTTTCTTTCTTGCGCTCTCTCGAAATTCTCAATCAACTCAACAGCATCTTCATAGAATCGACACCCTTTATATGGCAAAAAGAAAAATTCTGTATTTAAACAAATTGAACAAAACCTACGTTGAAAGGCTTCACTCTTCTTTCGATGTTTCTTTGTGAGCAATTCAATTGCACACCCAGTCCAAAAAACAATAGACTGATCCTCTTGATTTCTTAACTACACATGAACCTCAAACACAAAACTCACTGCATCAAGAAGCGATTCTAGTAGTTCATGACGATGCATTCCAGGTCGTCCTCTACATATTCGAACTAAACTCTTCAGTTCCGGAAGAAGAGATTCTTTATACATCATATTAAACAATACAATAGCTTTCGGTGACAAGTCTCGATTCTCATTCATCTTGCTTGTGGAATGAGAAAACAAACGAAAATGGATTCAAAGTCCAAAGTAGGGCCGATTTTGTTGACACATTATTGCGCCTATTCACAATCATCACAAATGATTTGATATGAATAGAAATGTAAAACGGTTATTATGATAGTACCATTTAGTTTCGATTTCCGTTCGAACCCTATCCGATCCAGGATCGCTTTATGACTACTCTCTATGATGTATTGGAATCTGGGAAGATTGGATTGATCGAAAGTCCTACTGGAACTGTTGGTTGTCGTTCTCAATTGACATGAAGGGAAAAACGTTGAGTTTGTTGTGCGGTTCCCTTGCATGGCTTCATGCAACATCGAGTCTCCCTGATGATTATGTTCGAGGAGAATTGAGTTCAGCTACTGTTCAGGATTCGGGGCTTCCAGCTTGGTTACTTGATACAACAGATGAAGATGCTGAATTAAGTGGATTTTGATGAAAGATGTGATGTGTAGAGGAGAAACGGGAAAGACAAGATTATCAACTAAAGAGTCTCAGAGAAGTATTAGAAAAGTACAAACAATCGAAAATGATTGCAATGGATCCAAAGCGAATGAAGTTGACAGTTTCTTCAGCTGCTCGTATAGAAACGGAACAGGAAGATGAGGAGGAGCTTCTTTTCGATACTCCGTTCACTCTTTCTGTTGCCACAGATGAAGAACCCATATCTGTAACAAAAGTGTATTTTGTGGGGGCAGATGACTCGTAGATCTATTATTGTTCCCGTACACATTCTCAACTGGCTCAAGTATTAAATGAGTTTCTTCAAAGTGATTGGTCCAAAGATACTCGGTGTAGTATTCTAGGTGGTCGTCGTTCTTTATGTGTGAATCCATCTGTTCGACGTCTTCCAACAGATGCTCAGATATCGGATCAATGTCTGTTTCTTCAACGTAATCATTCTCGTGGAAAGCAAGGATGTCGGTTTCACAACAGTGAGAAAGAACAGAATCTTCGCAATGAAATCCTTGTAATTGTGAGGAGACATAATCATCTAGCTAACCAATCTGGATATCGAGGACTTGCTCAAAACAGCTGATAGTACAGGAGGATGTCCTTATTATGCTTCTCGTCGATCTCTTCCTTATCTACAACTCGTTCTTCTTCCCTACAATTTGATTTTAAGTCGATCAAGTCGTGAAGCATTGGGTATTGATTTGAAGGTATGAATAGGTTCTTGTTGTTATGTAGAATCAAGTGGTCATCTTTGACGAGGCCCACAATTTATTCAATACACTTACTGATATTTATTCTCCTCGTATCTCTTTATTGATGTTTGAAACATCTTTGAATCAGCTCTCTGCTTACTACATGCGGTATTCGGACCGTCTCTCTTCTTCGTCTCATTCTTTCATCATTCATTTACAGACGGTCCTCAAAGAATTCATTTCCTTCCTTCAGTCTCGTCCTTCTGATCTTGGTGTAGTATCTGTGTTGTCTACTGATGGGTTATTACGGCGTCTGCATCTTGAAGATGTTAATCTATTTGATTTATTGCGATTTGTGGTGGCGAAGAGAATATTGTTTAAGTTGAATGGGTTTATTGATCGTGAGGGAGGTAATCGTGGTGATTCTTTGGGAGGTTTTGGTTATGGTGCTACTGCTCAGTCTGGTACTGGTTATGGTGCTACTGCTCGGTCTAGTACTGGGTGTGGTGCTTCTTCTCAGTCTGGTACTGGGTGTGGTGCTTCTACTCAATCTAATGCTTGTCATGGTTCTTTACAGCTCGATTCCAATGATCCTCCAACAACCCTTCCTCCTACCTCCTATTTCCCTGCAGTCATTGATTTTATTGGAGCTCTTACTACGGACAATAACGACTCACGGATTGTGGTGAGCTATGAAGAGAAACAAGCCTACGTACAACTACTCTTACTCAACCCTGCTGATCATTTCCAAGAAATTGCTTCATTGTGCCGTTCTGTAATAATCACAGGAGGAACATTACAGCCAGTATGTTATGAAAGTGAACTGAATAGTAGTTTGGCGAACTCGAGATGCAACTCTTCCCAAAGGAATCCCAAGAGCGGATTACCTGTCTATCGCTTCCCCACATCTTGCCCCCAGAGAATATTCTTGGGCTGATCCTCACATCACGAGAATCAACACATCAAGAACTGAAATTTGACTATTCCACCCGAGATGATCCTCTCCTTCTCCAGGATCTCCTAATGAAAGTAGAATTGCTATGTTCTATAGTTCCTGGAGGGATGGCTGTATTCTTTCCATCTTTCCAAATGATGCAAGACTTTATCCGTTATATTCATACTGAGGAACGATTTACGTTGCTAAATCAACAGAAACGTGTTTTCTGTGAATCACGGGGAAAGGAAGACATTTTCGGATCATACGCCAAACATATCCGAAACACGGGAAAAGGTGCTCTGTTGTTTGCGGTCATCGGAGGTAAACTCTCCGAGGGAATCAACTTTAGTGATGAATTGGGACGATGTGTGATGGTTGTGGGAATGCCGTATGCTAACAAGAAGGATGTAATTTTGCAAGAACGCATGCGTTTTGCAGATTCACAATCGATAGGGGCTGGATCAGAGTTGTATCGTAATATGTGTATTAAGGCAGTAAACCAAACAATCGGTCGAGCTTTTCGTCATAAAAAGGACTGGGCTGTCGTTGTCTTAGCTGATTGTCGCTATTCACAGCCTTCAACTCTTTCCAGAATCACTCCATGGATTGCTACACGATGCCAGATGATCCGGAGAGCAGAAGAATTAAAAACATGGCTAATCCCCTTTATTAACGATAAAAGGAATGGTTGATATACGAGCGTATGCCGTTCAAGTCGCTTCTTGTTACGAACAAACAATTTCTAAACTGACATATCTTTCTTCCATGATGGCCACAATGCATCCAACTCCTTAGTATTTTCACGACACTTTTCCAATTTGGGATAAGCGACATAACGAAGCAAAATATCAACTGTTTCATTTGATAGTTCCATCTGCTGTGCCAAAATCTGTCTTCCAGAGGGTGCAGACAACATTCCAGTTGAGGTTAACAAATCTTTCATCTAGAATGAAAATAAACAAGCAAAAATACTTCTTCCGATGTCAGTTTGCCAGCCACATGTTGAGCTATGAATGGAGTCTGCGCATGAGAAGAATGAAATAACAATACGGATCCTCGATCGACTGGAAGGATTTCAGATGATTTAAAAGGCATTTCTTCCTTCTCGATACTGCTAGAGGCTTGATCTTTCATAGTCAATTGCAACTTTGAAATAAATGCATCATCCTTTTGTTCTAAGATAATTAAACAAGAATCCATAACAAACCAACATATTGATACACCGAATCCTTACTCATATCTTTCTGACGTTCTGCCATTAAGTCCAATACAAAAATAATACCCTGTGCTGATTTTAGTATCGCATCTGTCTTGGGGCGAAATTTACCTTCTTCGAGAACTCTGTCTAATACTTCTGGAGTGATTGGAGATGAAGGGAGACTGTCAACTTTAACTTTCATCTCTAAGAATCAGAGTACCACCTCTACACAACGCTTCAATGATTGAATTCCCTTTTGCTGTATTCGACTACTTATACCACCCATAGAAAGTTCAATAGTCTAGAATGACGATTATTAATAGAAGAGTATGAGCTTTTCCAGTTATTCTTTCCAGTTTAGTTTTTTTCAAATTCTTTTCTACAAATGGATTTATTGAAATTGTTGTCTTATGTCACTGGTGGACGTTTTATCGGAGAATGCATTCAACAACACTACCTTTCTAGGAACATCCAAATACTGTAATAACCATTACCGCTCAGATATATGATTAACAGGGAAAGGAATCAGGATGCAGATTACCAAGAAGTTTCCTAGAAAACTCTTGAAAAATGGGAAGCCAAGCATATTCATTCTTTGGAGTAAAAATGCCGGAACGAGAAATCGAGCTAGCTGAATAAAGTCACAGAGACTGTAGTTGAGACAAAACAACAGGAAGTGCGGCCAGCATCGATATCTACTCTGTTCCTACGGTATTCAACGAAGGGAGAACGAGTATTACTGTTCTTTGGATTTGCATGTACATGATTATCTTCTTTGTTCATTTCTAGTTGCCATTGCTTCAGGAATTCTGGGTCCATTGGCGTACATGTACTACGGAGATTTGATGAATGCATTGATTCAAAAACCGCTGAATGCTTCTACAGTGGCTTTTGTTCTCATTATGTTTTCCGTTCTTACAGGGCTATCTGCTATTTTTGCATTCTGTGAACGAATCTGCTTGTCATCATTTGCAGGTGGGTTTAGGAGTTGTCAATGATGTATAGAACATGTAACAATCCGATTCCGTGTATACGAAATCGGTGATGAAACACGATGTTGAATACATTGAGAGTATCAGTCCTGGTCGTCTGGGCCAGCGTTTCTCGGAGGAATCTTCACGGATTGTGACTGGATTAGGTCCAGAACTGGGAGCGATGGTTCGAGCTTTTGCATCAATGGTCACTGGATGTGTCCTTGGGTTCTACTATGTAGGAGGTGAGAGGAACTGTGTGATTGTAGAATTGGATGCTGACACTTCTTGTATTTGTAACTTTTCCATTTGTCTTTTATTGTGGAAAAGCTTTTGAAAGCAGTTTCGCTGATTATACAGAAGTGATGATGCAAGAGCATCAAGAAGCCGATACGATGAGTGAAGAGGCTTTCCGTAACATCAAAACAGTAGCTGCGTTGGGAGCTGAAAAGAAGATGTATGGACGATATGATAGGATTGTAAGAATGATGTGAGAGTGTGAGAAGTAGATGGAACGATGCCGTCAACGCATGACCAATTCGATTGTC
>NW_014569347.1:0-20144 GCF_000743755.1 Blastocystis sp. subtype 4 | reverse complement strand
TGCACAGGGACAAATGAAGGAGTACCGAGAGAAGGAACATCGTGTGTTGTGGATGATCAGCAAGGTGATGGGACAGAAGGAGTATTTCCTGAAGGTAGTGTTCAATCTGGAAAAGCCTGCGAACCAATTCATCACAAAGGAGATTGGTCCGATTGCGTAGGAATGAGGAGAGGTTGTGAGTGTAGAATCAACTTTGAGATTCCGAACTATCAGGTGTCGGGACTGCGAATCAAGGGTTTGGCTGTGGATACTCAGGATAAGAATTACAATGCGTAGGAGAAGAGGACACGAATGAGGTGTAGACACAGATACATTCGATACATCACTCAGTCGAATAGCTATTGTTGCAGACTGTAGTTTTGCTATAGCACAGGCTTTAGGGACTTGGACGTAATCAGGTTCCAAGATCCTGTATTTTGTGTTGTTTTGCTGCGTTACAAGTTGTTGTTTGCTTATTGCTGTTTGTTGTTCAAGTTCTCATTTCATTCCATGTCATCTTTGAACCTCTTTTCGTATGCTACAGAAGAAGATAGTATTCCGTCGCAAAAGGAGCAATCAATTCAAGAGGAAACGAAGTCTGTAGTTCCTTCATCGAATAATCAAACTCCCAGCAATGACCAAAATCCAGTGGGAATTTCAAGTGTGAAGAGAGATCAATCGAATTTGGAGCAGACTGCAGAATCAAAGCAAGTGAAACAGACACCGTCAGTTCCGATTTCATCGAATGTATATAAGGTTCCAGAAGCAATTTGGAAAGCTGTTCTAGATAAGAAAACAAATCGGTACTATTACTGGAATAAAGCAAGTGTAAGTTGTGTGAATTATTCTGTAGAAAACAAATGAAACAACTTGGGAGTGTCCAGAGTAAGAGTTGCCGAATGGATGTAATCTTGTAGTTGTCTAAAACAGTCTTCTACGAATCCAAACCAAGTAGTTTCTTCCGGGATGGTATTTACTCGATGTTCGGTATGTGGAGGATGGGGAAAGGATCTTGTGAATTCGTCCGGAAAGTGTGATTATTGTGAACGAGGAAGAGATTTGGTTCAGTCCAAATCAGGTTCTGATCCATCAACTCAAACATCTCAACAAACCGCCTCTTCGCAATCAATTTATTCTTCACAACAAATCCCTCCTTCACAGATCCACAGCAGAGCTAGCGAAGTGTATGGAATGCAACCACAACTTCGAATGTATAAGAAACGGCCAGGTTGTGTTGGTTCTCTTCTCTCATAGATAGAAAGTAATATTCCCCTAAGTCGACGGTCCAAACAAAAGTGGGAAACGGATAATGTTGATCCTCTCGCTCTCGGAGATGCTCCCAAGATGCGAAAACGATATCGCGATTCCCTTGTTTTCAACAAACACTAGATTCCCGCTGAAACATCTTGCGATCAAAGGGAAGCATCTCCATTACAGGCTTCGATACATCATAAAACTTGGGAGAAGCCGTTAGAATCTCACATCCTTCTTCTGTCACCAGTAAGGTATGCTCAAATTGTGCTGATCGCTTTCCATCGGTTGTTGCTACAGTCCACTTGTCTGGCCACAATGTGTCATTTGGATTCCCGGCATTTACCATAGGCTCGATCGTGAAGATCATTCCAGGTCGGATCTTTCCCTTTCCATGATTATCTACATTCACACACTCCATCAAATGCTTACTACGAGTGTGAGGAATTGTCGGGTTGCAGTGGAATAAATGACCGATTCCATGACCACAATAGTTCCGATCCACGTAGAATCCATACTTATCCACCACATCACTCACAAATGTACCAATATCATGAACATTCATATTTGGCTTGACTAAACATAAACTAATTTCATTAGTTCAACCTGACGAAATGGCATGACGAAGACTTTCATAGGCACATTCCACGAGCTTCAAGCTCTCCTCAGGAACATTTCCCACAAAGAATGTTTCATTCAAATCTCCGTGATATCCTTTGTAATATACAGTCACATCCAGATTCACAATATCGCCATTCTGAAGTTTTCGAGAATCTGGAATTCCATGACAGACAATCTCATTTACAGAACTAACCTAATACCTATTCAGCATAACCTACGTACAAACACTCTTAGGGAAGAAGTAATAATTCAAAGGCGAAGGATACGCATTGCGCTTGATACACTCCTCCAAAACAACCTTATTAATCTCTTCCGTTGTAATACCCACATGAATAGCATTTCCAGCAGCATCCAACACCTCTCTTCCCACACGACACGCCTCACGCACTCCCTGAATATCATGGGGTGTTTTATACTCAATTCCAGAACCCTCATTCTCTTCTCCTTCTGAATGACCTGAATCCGCATATTCTGGTTTGACTATGAATGAAGGAACAGTGTCTTTTTGTGACACCTTTCCAGGTCGCAGGGATCCAGTAAACGTATAATTGTGGAACTCTGGTGGCATTCTAGCAATGAGAGGTCACGTAGACAATTACATTTTCCGTAGTTCTCTTTCGTGGTATTGTTTATGATCTTTCCAGGCTTTCTTTAAACAATCCTGACAACAAAAGTAAGTGTCAGGAAGACCGAATGAAATGCACACAGGACATTTCTTTGTTGCAGGATTTGTGCACCCCTCTCTAGCACACTGATGAGTTGCTGACATAGCAGAAAAATGAGACTATCAAACGGTGATCATGTATTATAATTATCAATGATCATATTCCCTCACTGAACAGTTTGTTCCCGTTTTCTTCCAGAACGGTCCTGGACTTATTCGTGTGAACATCCCAAACACTCAAGTCTATCTACTTCATTCCGCTTTTTGTTTACTTCACACATTATCTCGTTAGCAATGTGGCTAGAAGCAGATGTATCTGTCAAATCAAGAATGATACACTGTTCTATTCCCATTTCTGATCAAATGACTTGTGGCCAGATTGTCAAGGAGATTGAAGTAACGATTCCTCTTTTCATTCTCTGATAGAGACAAACAAGTGTTCCACGAGGTACTATCCAGTTATATAGCAAACCTCTGCTTTTGTATTCAGAAATGCTGTTCTCGGAATTGATGACAATTCAAGATGGTCTATCCAATTTGGATGTGTGTTATGGAGAATACCTCATGGTGTATGTTGTGTATGGAGAATCCATAGTTTTCACGATTCCTGTGAATTCCTATTCCTGTACTCGTCCTGCTCCAGATGTTGTCAAGGTGGGAAAGACTATAGGTACTCATTTTCAGGATCTGAAGAAAGTGAACGATTGTTTAGTTTCAGACTCATTCTGTAATAATCAAAATCGCTACTGGGCAGGAGAAACCGTTACATTCCTAATTAATGTCTTTGCTATTTCATTTTCTGAACCATAGAATCATCCTTCAATCATTAACTCGCTCATTAGTATCGTTACTCATTTGTTTTCGTGTTCCTCCCTTATCACCTCTAGAATGACGATTATTCAAACACCTTCTCTAGCCTTTGATGCTCTTTGTTATTTTGATTTCCGGAATTCTGCGAATATCTCCTATTTGACCGAAATCACTCTTTTATGTACTCAGTGTCTATCGAATGAGCATCATTTTGTTCCCTCTCATTTACTACTCGTTGCTGTAAGTACTCTCAACGCTATTATAAAGCGATTGCCCACAGTAGTAATGACATTAACAGAAGAAGAACTATACAGTGCCTATGTTCAATCCTTACTGCGATTAGTCCATGTTATTCATCAGCGTTGTAGGAATAAGTGAGATTTGTGAGATAGATGCTGACAAGGATATTCAGATCTCCGAAACTCTTCAACTCAAAACACTTGAACTCTTTTCTCATCTCTTTTCGCTTTCTGTCTGTCAGTATGCACTCTGGGAGGATATAACCTATCATTTCGTGGTTTGTATGCGTGATTATGGCTGTCTGAACCTTTCTCTTCTGTCTTCTACTCGATCTATCCTCTGTACTCTTCTTCTTGAATGCATTCAATCAGATCCCTTCAAAGTGTATCTCGAACTCCTTCTTGAATCTCTTTGTGGTTGTGCACAAGACAGTAACCGTATTCATTTGTTCTCATATCTAGTTGCTTGTTGTCAATCCATTGAAACGCAACTCTCCTGGACATCATTACTCTACTTCACTTCATCTTCTGAAACGAAGCTTCTAACATTGTTAGTGACTCTTGTAACACTTCTCCATCAGAATAGTAAGGGACTTCTCTATCTATGAAGTAGACATCTTCTCAGTTCCGCCCATCCAACTCCCCAAAGCAACAGTTTTGGTAGTATGTCGGTCGGCTGAGTTTGTTGAGACATGGTCCAGGTATTTACTGATTCGTAGCTCTCGGATCCCTCTTCAAGAGGAGGATTTTGATGTATTGAAACAACACTTCTTTCACTGTGCTCTCAGTTATGATATGATCTTCACACACCAGCTTCTTGCTCGTTATCTGGGATCGTTTGTCCCCAAACTTTCCTCACAATTTCTAACCAATTCCTCTCTATCTCCGTTCACGGTGAAGCTCTCTGAATCTCTCGAAGTTCTCTATACGTGTCGTAGCGATGCTGAAGTAGTGCATGCGATTGCATCTCTTGCTATTCTCATCAGTAATAGTTGGTAGATGGATTGCAGTTGATACGTAGAACACTATCGGAGTATGATGCATGATAAGGAACTGGTTAAACATCTTGGTGGACTGCTGGATCGATTCGCTTCTCGAAAACGAGAAGTTGGCATTGAGATCATGAACCTCCTTTCTCATATTCTGCGTGAAGGTAGGCTTTGGCTCACTTTGCAATTCCTAGATCCCTATCTAGGAGCTGCTCTCCTCACCACAAATCAATGGAGTCGATTGGCCATTGTTACGGAGTTTATCTGTTCAGATCTCACTCCAGCTAATGCTGCCATCCTCTTACAATACATTACAGCCCTTCTCTATGCTGCTACTAAGTGTCTTCGGTCTGATGGACTAAAGTGTTGGGCCTTTGCTACTCTTCCTCTTCTCCGTACACTTCTTGCAGCAATGGTTGTTCCATCTCACACTGTCGTGAATGCTCTGCATCAATATGAATCACTCTTCAGTCTCTTTGATTATATTGGTACTCACTCATACTCAACATCATATCTAGTAATCACTGATGTGCGTCTCATCGAAGGCTGGACCCAACTTCTCTCTATCGCAGCCAAAAACCACTTCTCTGCATTAGCTACGGGAGCTCTGGATCTCCTTGCTCATGTCATCACAAATACAGAGTCACCATTGGCGATTTTACGCAAAGGAAACTGCATGGAAGATTTATGCAAGCTCCTTCGGAATGTTTCTGTCAACAGTCAGCTCGCTCTACTCCAGAGTCTCTTCAACGTCCTTGCTGAGTTCCTGGATGATCCCAGTCTGTTCATGAGTTGCTTCTCATTCATAGATATCTCGTCTCTTCTCACACCCTCCATCGTCTCTGTCATCATGCGTTCTGCTCTTCTGGATCCTGCTGCAATGGCCTTTCTTCTCTATCTCATCATGTGTTGTCTTCCCCGCTGTAGCTAGATCCTCTTTTGACTTATCCTTAGGGTCGATTGATTCGCAGAAATCCACTTCTCTCCTCACACAAGCCCTGTTGGATACTCTCTCCGTCTTCTCTACAGACTCCTGGCAAGATCGGATGATCCAAATGGATACATTCTCCTTGCTGAAGCTTCTCTCGCGTATGGAAAGTTCGTTTCACAGTCCATTTTCATTCCTAGTTCTCTATCTCCCTTCCACTCTCCAGCTGCGGTCCTTCTTCCTTGTCTATACATCGGCCTTACGGCAGATATTCGCTCGCGAACTCCAAGATAACGAGTTCGAGCATCGTTCTAGCTCCTCTCATTCGATCCGACGGACACTCTCTCCGTATACTAGTCTAACAGTCCCAAGAAAGCCAGATATGCGTCAACTGATGCAAAATCAACAACCTCAACTGATTGCTCTAGCTGGACGGAATGAGAAGGTGACGATGGAGTGTATGTGTTTCTGGAAGGAGGAAAATCATCTTCCTACTAATTCTCCCAAATCCTTTCATTTTCATTGTTGTAACTATAAATGTCGGTGTTCATCGTGTGCCGAGGGATGTTCTGTTGATCCTTTGGAATCTTTGTTACCTCTTTTGAGTCTCTTTTCATGCATATCCAAGGCTACAGATACAGATTCTCCTGGCATACTTTCTCAACTTGTGTCCTATGAAGAGATGGAAGCACTCCAAGCGGATATTGCGCAGATCGCAGCTACCAGTGACCACATGCTTCTTCCTAAGATTATGATAGTGATTGATACGATTCTCCAAGGACTGGATCGAAAGGGTGAAATCATTTTATTACTCTTATCTCTAGAGCCATTGAGTCGGTATCAGCGAACACCAGGGAAGATGAAAGTCCGCGACTTGATTCCTAGTACAGATTGTCGAAGAGAATCAACAGAATCCCTAGACGTGTTGACAAAGAGAATCTTGGTGAAATTGAATTCCCAAACCATGGATCATCCATGGAATGAAGCTGTAGAATTCCGACTTGACCCAGTTTGACCTCTATTTGTTGGTCTAACTTGTGCAATAGTGTTGTATATGTTTGTTGAATGTATATGCGATTTTGCATGTTTCCATTTGGGTAGACGATTGATCCAATAGAACGGGGAAAAGGGGAAAATTGTAGGTTACTCAAATTATTAATCATGGGTATCGTTGTGTAAGATAGAAATGGGAGGTATTAATAGGATAGATTGAAGACTGTCGAAGAGGTAAGAGAGTATAGAAACAAGATGGTCGCCGAGTTTTACGAGAAGAACCATCGTTTCCCAACTATTGGCTTTGTTCCTACGATGGGAGCACTTCATCAGGGTCATTTGAGTCTAATTAAGAGAGTTTGGGAATTATGGGGAGTATTAGGATATAGGCTCGTGAAAACAACGATATTGTGATGGCAAGTATTTTCGTAAATCCTAAACAGTTTGCTCCTCATGAGGATTTTGCTGCCTATCCTCGTACTCTAGAGGCCGATTGCAAATTGATTGAGTACTTTTTTTTTGTCATTTTTGACTTAGGTCGGTGGGTTGTGATGCTGCCTTTGCTCCAACAGACGAGATTATGTATCCCAAGGAACCTAAATATTTGACTTATGTTACTATCGAAGGAAGCGATAGTATTAGTGAAGGTGCTGCTCGTCCTGGCTTCTTCCGTGGTGTTGCCACTGTAGTGACCAAGCTTTTCAACATTGTTCAGCCCACAAATGCTTATTTTGGTCAAAAGGACGGTTTACAGGCGATCATGGTGAAACAGTTTGTTCGTGATCTCAATATCCCTGTCACGATTACAGTGTGTCCTATTGTTCGTGCTGTAGATTTGTTAGGTGGATCTGATATTGTAGGAAGATGGTCTTGCTCTCTCCTCCCGTAATGCCTATCTGTCAGCTGAAGAGCGTGCAGCTGCTCCCTCTCTGTACAAATCGCTCTGTGCCTTCCGTGCTTCATTCGAGAAAGGTGAACGCGATGTAGAAGTTCTGTCCAAGGCCACACGAGTAAGTGAGAAAAGAGATAATGACAACTAGGAGTCTCTGGCTCAAGAACCTCGCTTTAAGATTGACTACCTGAGTGTTGCCAATGCAGTAACTGCTCAGGAATTGACAGGAACACTTCAGGAGAAGGATCTAAAGGACGGCATCTTTGTTTCCATTGCTGCTTGGATCGGAACAACGCGTCTTATCGATAACATCGTTCTCCATTCTTTTGTTTGTTTTTAAGCATCAATCTGTTAGAACAAACACAAGAAGTATCTACATCAAGACTAATTTCACTTTGTCCATCGTTATTGTGAACAGAAAAACTCGAGCCCAGAGCCACTGCTGGATTCGATTCACTCATCAATTCCTTCTCCTCTTCTGTAGGGTCTTCTTTGAATAGTTGTCGTTTCACCGGATCGCCCTACAAATGATAGAATCTATCCACAGTCACATTTGGAGGTTGTTGTGAATCTTGTTGCAAGTTCTGGTGCAGATCCTGTTCGGAGTCCTGAGGAGATTTCGGAACCGACTTTTGGGGCGATTTCGCATTCACAACAGCAAGAAGACGAGAGACTTGTCCACTGACCTCATTTAGAGCCAGTGTTGCTCGACTGTGATCATTCGTAATGTAATAATTGCTCTCTTGCAACTCTGCTATCTTCTTCTGCAGCTGGAGAATGAAAATATTCTGACTTTCAATCTTCTGCTGCAGTTCCTCATTCGTCTTTGAGAATAAACTGACTCGTCGATCGGCCGTGTCTCCAATATCCTTATATCGCATATACTCCTGACTCAGTCGCACATTCTCATTCCGGGCTTCTGCCAAGAGAGTTTGCAAGTCATTCAAACGATGCTCCAGATCATCAAGTTTCTTCTGCAGACTTGCTACTTGCGACTCGGCATCCAATCGCTCTGAATGCTCAGATGCTAACTTCCCCGTGATATCATTCAGTTGTTTCTCTCGCAAATCTAACTGTTGCTCTTTTCGTTTCAACTCGGTCTCCTTTGAGAGAAGGTGTTGTCGCTTCTCCTTCACAAATCCATCCATCTTTGCATACAATTGTTGTGTGTCTTTCAGCTTGCTCAAAGCCTCTTCGATTTCCTCTTGATGCTCACTCAATCGAGCTTCTCGTTCTGCCATGGATCGCTCCAGTGTCTCTTCATGCTCACTCAAAGCCTTTTCACGTTCCTCGATCTCTTGAAGCTTCGCTTCCACCTCTTCATTGTGTTTCGCAAGTGCTTCTTCCAGTAGTCTCACTTGCTCACGTCGCTGATCGATGGCCTCCTCCTTCACACGTTGCACATCATCCAGTTCCATTTCACGACTTTTGACTCGTTTCTGTGACTCTTCCAACTCATCAATATACTTCTGTTTTGAGAACAGCAGACGTTCCACCTCATGAGCTTTCTCCTCAGCTTCTCGACGGAGTTGAGCCGCCTCCTCGTGCCACTGATCCACTTCCTGTTCCTTCTGAAGAATCGACTGTTCTCGTTGTGTTAGCTCCAGTGCACGTCGACGCAAACGATCACGTTCACCCGTGATATCACGATCTGTGGTTTGTGACTGTAGCTCAAGTTGCACATGCAAATTGCTAATCTCCTGACGCAGTTGCAGATTCTCCTCAGCTAGAGAACGATTGAATCGGCCTTCATCTTGCGAAGCCATCCCATTTTCCTTTCCTTCTAAACGTCTCTACTCTTCAAATAAAAGGGAACTACTAACGACTTCTCGCTCCAGAAAACTGATCTTGTTCACCATTTCATCCATCTTTCTCTCACGATCTGATACTTCCATAGCCCTTCTACACATTAGAACTCTCAAATAACTCCACATTTCCAACGCTCTTTTCTTTTTATCATATCGCTGTTTCTTTCGTTTCAATGACTCTCGAGCATCCTGAATTCCTTTTGTCGCTTTGCGAATCGTCTCGATGGTAATCCACGCAGAATCCTAACTGTAATTCATTCAAAAATCCATTTACTTTCGGTATATAAACAGGATCCGATGAGCTGCGAGGAGAAGGCATCTCATCTGAATCGCTGAGATCACTACTACTAAGATTCATGAGTTGCGGATCGAAGACTGGTCCACTCATAACGAACCGCTGTCCGAGATATGTTTGAATTTACAGACCCAAAAACGAAATACAAAGTATTCTGTGTTTTCGTCATGACAGAATTCCATTAAGATTCTAAGATTTACATGAGTCGATTCCCCGCTAGTTTGATTCAATCCCCACGGTTTCATTCTTTATGGTCAATTCGTGAAGAAGCATAGATTCTCGGCTTCATACCGTTGATTTAAATACAATGTCACTGATTGGAGAGGAGAACGCAAACAAGCCTGACCTGATGCGCAATTCGTAAGACATTGGACTGGACTTATTATCGCGAAGAGTAGAGGAGGTCAAATTGCGACGTCGAAGAAATGCCAATAAAGTGGCAGCCGAAACTCTGGCTTCAGCGGCACTCCAAAAGAAGGTTTGCCTTTTGTTGAATTAGTGATTGGGAATAGGCAGAAATCAGGAAAGAACGCAAGAAGAACCAGTTTTTGACTCCTGAGAAGTTGATGAAACTGAGCATTGATGTATTGTTGTGTCTTCGGTGTTACGTACAGAAAAAGAACGATAGAAAGCGGTTCAGACGGCAGTCGAAGCGTCTGAACAATGCATTTATTCATTTCGATTCATCGGAGCAACTTCTCGCAGTTCTGCGTATCCAGTCGTTGAAAGATGCTAGTAAGGGAACAGTTGATATCCTGAAAGAGCTCCGTCTGACTGCGGACTATGCGGTTGTATTCTGTCGCCGAACACCCGAATTGATGCGCAAGCTGATTCTAGTTGAACCCTATGTTGCATGGGGCCATCCAAATCTCACTACAATCCAGGAATTGCTAACAAAGCATGCTTTCACAATCGTATATAAGAATGAATAATCTTATGGATAGATTGATGATAAACGTGTCGCTGTATCGGATAATACTATGGTGGAAGATCACTTAGGAAGTAAGAATGTTATTTGTGTGGCGGATATGCAACATGAGATTCAAACCATGGGACCTGCATTTGATGATGTTGTTACGTTCTTGGCTCCTTTTGTGCTTTCTTCTGCTCTTTCCAGGATTGAAGTGAACTATTTGCATAAGAACTCCCTCCCGAAAGGAGATCAGGGAGAGAAGATCAATGATATAATTAAAAGTATGCTTTAGTGTTCTTTTACTACCTGTTTCTTTATGTTCCAACTTGCGTTTCGAAGGATAGGGTCTTCTATTAGGCACAGTTCGATTGCCAAGGCAACAGTATCGGTGCGATTATTCTCGATGACAAGTGCGGAACTTCGAAATACGCTCCAACAAATATACGATGATGTATGTTCCATTCGAAAAGGTATAATCCATAGACACTCCTTCCTCTTAATAGCAAAGTCAATGGTCCTCTTGAGAAGTAGATCCATATGAAAATGAGTTTATTACTAGTACCCATCAACAAATTCCTGCAATGCCGATTGTTTTTCTTTTGGGTAATCATTCTAGTGGAAAGTCAACTTTTATAAACTGTATCACAGGCCAGTAGGGAGAAGATATGACAAAGATGAAGAATAGAAATATTCAACATACTGGTGTCGCTCCTACGGATGATAGCTTTACTGTTATTGTTCCTGGGAATGAGAATTCGATCAAGGACGGAAGGACCATTGTTGACGACCCAACTTTTGGATTTGGTGGACTCCAGCGCTTCGGTCATCCTTTCCTCAGTCATCTTTCGATGAAGGTGCGTAATGATATTGCTACAAAGGATATCCTATTAATCGACAGTCCTGGAATGATCGATAATCCCTCTGTAGATTCGACCAAACAATCTTCTAGGTGGGATGTATCTATTTGATTTAACATTTAGAGATCGAGGATATGACTTCATGGGTGTAACAAAATGGTTTGCCGAGAAAGCAGATGTGATTCTCTTCTTTTTTGACCCCGAGAAGCCTGGAACCACTGGAGAAACACTTCAGGCGTTGACACAAGCACTTCAGGGACAAGATGCCAAGTTACATATCATTCTGAACAAGGTCGATCAATTCTCAAAGATCCACGATTTTGGTCGTGCTTATGGAGCATTAGCATGGAATCTAGCAAAGATCATTCCTCGGAAAGATATGCCTGAGATATATACCATGTGCATTCCTCATGATGAGGATATGCACGAGCCCGAATCATCATGCATTCCTCTTAAGGATCTCCAGCACAATCGTCAGCAGGTATTTGATATCACTTTGAATGCGCCGGCATCGCGTATGGACAATATGATCTCTCATCTCAGTGATTCAGCTCAAATGTTACTGCTGCATTCTCGGATGATCAATGCTTTGAAATCGAATACCTCACAGTTGAATCGATCCAAGTGGATTAGTAGTGTTTCTCTCACTCTCTTGGGTGGATTGCTTACAGCTGGATTCTGGTAGGTGTAACATATGGAGATGATTGGTAGGTTACAAGGGTTGTCGATGGATCTGACGGCAGTTACAGGAATCGCCTCATTAGTATTAGGAGGATCGAAGTTCGCTTACATGGATTATCAGTGAGAAAGAAGGGTTTGAATAAGAGATAGGAATAAGAAGAAGTGTAAGAAGATGCTGTCAGAGGAGGCCATGGATGGTCTATTCCGATCAATCTACTTTAAGGAAATATCCAATGGAGATGAGTTTATTCAAGGTGTGTGGCATCGTGTATCTCCTTCAATGATGCAAATGCTGAAGACTATTGGATTAAATGAGTGCAAAATGGTATGGAATGAGAATAAGAATGATATGTAGTTAAAGAAATCAGAATTGAAACAGTTAGAGGATGTAATTCGTGTTACCGTACCTAAACTGCGAAGAGACACAACTCCTTCTCGTGCAGGAGATGATCGTATAACACTGACTGATTCGTTTCTTGTTTATTGAACAAAGCATTAGCAAGAACTATATATACTATTTAGGCATCCACTGTCCTTGATAACCCATCATTGGATACATCATCTCAGGCATATTCTGATCCATCATGAAGAATGGTTGAGGATAGAAAACTATCGGTTGTTGTGGCATCATATACATCATCCGATTATCTTCTCCAGCTTCGTATAATTCTGGAGCATTGGGATTTGGCCACATTCCTTGAGGTGCAGATTGCATATTTGGTGCTGACCGCATGTCCGATCCTGATTGCATATTGGGAGTCGATTGCATATTTGGTGCTGACTGCATACTAGGGGCTGACTGCATGTCTGATACTCCTTGATACTGTGATGGTATTCCTTGCACTCTGTATTGTTCAGCTGTGATTCTACTAGAAGATATGTTCTTTTCATCTGAAGGATTAAATTGGGTATTTACATTCGTCGGGTGATAGGAAGGGGTTGAAAGAGGATGCAATGACTTTCCTTCTGTACTTGGCTTCAACTCCATCTGACGCTGGCGAGCTCCCCATGAACCCTTTGGCTTCATGTCTTCTTTCACAGGCTCTGAGACCCGTTCTCGAGACCCTGGAGTCTGGCGTGTTGGTTCTCGATGTGTATTTCGAGATTGGTCTCGCATATTAGGAATCTCCATTTGCTTCGATCCTCTTCTCCGGTCCCTGGTGAAATGATGGTTCGATTTAGGAACTGGGATCTCTCTGCGATGAAGGTCTTGATGTTGCGAAGACATAGAGGGCATAACTAGAGTCGAGGAACGGGCGGATCCAGAACTTTCAGACAGATCCATTGTTGGCTGCCTTCTCTGAGGACAGAACACTTCTGACTCCTTTTCTGCAGGTCCTTCTCGCGGCTTTTTATTCTGCTTCGTGGGTTTAAGACATGGTTTGGTGGGTTCTATAGGTTTCCCTGAAATAGTCCGAGGACCAGGATTTGGAGTTAATTTCTCAGGAACTGTTGATTCCATATTCTTTTCTGGTTCTCGGCGTTTCCTAGTCCATTTAAAAGGCTTTTGGGAATAACCTAAGGGCTTCTTAATGGTTGCTGGAGAAGCCTCGTGTTTGTTAGACTTTGGAAGCTTTATCTTTGGCTTCACCTCCGACTTCACCTCAGGAACTGTTTCACTCTTCACAACTCCCACATCACTATTCGGACAATCCCTCGCAATATGACCAAGTTGCTGACATAAATAGCACTTCTCCTCACTAATAGGCTTTTCGTTCTGCTGATGAGTCTTTGAATTGGACTTTCCTCGATTCGAACGGTTGTGAGAATTACGCCGTGAAGATTGAGATTCCTGCTCAAAACGATCGTGTTTCCACTCACCGTCACTCTTTCTCTTTGGTACAACGCGACTTTGCACAATCGTTTGCCTATATCTCAACCAATGTAAAATTAACTACGCAGCATTTCCACGAAGATCGTGGGCAAAGTATCGAGTGTTTCGAGGAACAATCGTGGGATCTTGTGTTTCTCCCTTCTTTTGCATCTTTGTTCCTTCATTCAAAGGATCTTCCTTCTCTTCTGTATGGCTTTTATCACTTCCTGAACCGAGTTCAGTACTCTCTTCACCAGTCTTCAAATCCTCTTTCAGATCGTCTTCACCAATATACTCCTTTTTTCCTGTTTCATTGTGCACTAAACTCTCATCACAAACAGTCTGTTCTTCAACAGTCGGTTTATCTCTACTTCTAAAGACTCCATCACAATCCAACTCATGAATATCGAGAGACAAGTCAGACTTCACAGGAATGGTATCAACAGGTGATTCGGTTTCTTCTTTTGACATTACAGGTGGTTGCGTTTCTTCATTTGCATCCATTCTCCACTTTTTCAGTTTTGAATGTAATTGTTTATTCATGTAAGATACCGCCAAATTGTTGAAATAACCGTTATGTCGCCTTCCTCTCAATTCATATTCTTGCCACAGTCTTGAGATGAATGGAGCAAACCAGAGTCCGTTTGAGTCCGTGCTCTCATTTGTGACGGGAAAACCGACACAGGACAAAGAAAAGTTGAGAGAAAGAGGTGGGTTGTTGCCTGTTTGTGATGAATTGCAGAAGCAGGATCATGGCTACTTATGGCTACTGATCTAGTCCCATTTTCTCCAAATTCCCTTCGTCCTTCAAGTGGTCTCGTGAATGACGGAGGTAAGGACATAGATCATTATTAATTGGAAGACCGAGTCGGACAGGACTTCTTAGGGTGGGATACAACGAACCCATATGAAGACAGCATGCTTTCTTCTTTTTCTCTTCAACTTCCTGATTCTTCTGCAGACTCTACGGATGGTCTGAATTCCTTAAACCCAATTGCTTTGCCTCCTCCAGCTCTTCGAGACTCCAGCAAACTCGATGACACAACTTCTGGAAACCCCGTTCAACATCCTACTGTTATTAATCCACAATTAGCGCCTCCAAGTACTCCCTTAAATCAACAATCGCTTCTCGGGACTCCATATGTATCCTATCCATATCCTTATTATCCAGCAACAATGCCAAGTAGAAAAATTATGAATTTGGGTTAGGAATAGTGAATGGCTCGAGAAAACGATCTCAAACTGTCGAAACAAGCAGTTCAATGGATGAAAAGAGGAAGAAACGTTTGGAGAAGAACCGTGAGATTGCCAAAAATTGTCGGAAACGAAAAAAGGAGAAGCGTGAAGCTCTCGAAGAAGAAGTAGATATGTGATGATTTTCTGATGCTCAGATTACGCGACTGCGTGAGGAGAATTGTCGGATGCGGATTCAGTTAGAGAATGACACTGATGATCAAAGTCTTCGACAGAAGCGTTCTGAAAGTCTGGAACGGTTATGTCAATTCTATGAGACACATGATCGAGAAGCAATGAAGAGTGAGATTCAAGAATATGTTCGGCAATGGGGATTCTTTGTTCAGAAGCGGCTTACAATGGCTGAATTCCATTTAGAGCAGTTGAAGATGCTTGTTCTTCCTACACAGGTATGTGGTGGTTTGTTTGGAGTGTATGCAGTTGAAAGCGAATGATAATAGTTGTTTATCCTTCGAAACAGAGCTGCTAAACGAATGAAATCTACACACAATACTACTCTTTTGAGGGGTGGAGCTGTGGAGCTCCGATCTTGAAGGTGGTGTGTGTTTTGCTTGTCATGTGATGTTGTGTGATGAAGAGAACACAAACCGACATAACCGCTTGTAGGTGACTAAGATGTGCATGTGGGCTATGGAGCAAGGTGATGAGTTCTTTGATCAACAGTTGAATGAGATGAGATATGGAGGAGGCATCTGGAATATGATTGCCTCTGTTCTGCAAGTAGATACGAGTATATAGATTCACACATAGCCTACTCCTGGACAGATGAAGGAGATTCTCCGAAGTCGACGAGGGACAGTTCAACAACAAGAAAACGTTGCCTCTGTATTAGATATCGTTGATCAAGTTCAGAAACGACTTCGAGAAACGATGAATAGCATGAAAGAACAATTGGAGGGAATTGTGAATACACTCACTCCAGAACAACAAGTTCACTTTTTGATGTGGTCACAGGACGTTCTACGGGAACCTGAAAAACTGGAATCGTTGGTAATGGTTTTGAAGAAGCGGATTGAAGGGAATTCCGATACCAAGAGCAATACTAGTTCACCCGATGATGATGTTTGACTTCCTATTGTTTGTTAGTATTTGTATTGATTCATTCGTTTTCTTGTTTTCGCTATTTGATATTTGGTTTTTATATAAATGCAACAAACTGGTATTTCCAAAGGTGATGATTGGGATAGCGACGATGACTGGGATTTTGGTAGGTTAAGTTGATCTTCGTGAAATTCGAGATGAACCGACGAAAGTGATCCATTTTCCAACTCGAGGATTAAGAGGAGATGAGCCTGGAAAGGATTCAGTTGATGTTGGTTTTGGAAAAGATGATATTGAAGATGAGAAAGAAATATCCTTAACCAGATCATATAATTTGTGGATCCTTTATTCTTCACCCATTGGATATGAACCAAGGAGAATCACCGTTAACACCCGTTGAAAATGAAACAGGGGAATCAATACAGATATCAGAAGAGAAAGTGGAGTCTGTTAATGAAGGTAGTGTCTTTCTTTGTGGAAATGAGTTGTAGACGATCTGGAGACCTTCTTAGATCAAATTGATGTGGAAAGTACAGGGGAGACGGTTGAAGAGATTTCTCGGCAGATTGAGAACTGTGATGTTTTGAACGAGTTAGATGATTCTACGGATGTTGGAAATTCGTCTATATCTGTTGAGAAGTCTGGTATTGATCAGATAGTGGAATCTGCAACTGAACCTTCTGAGTCAGCCGTTGAGCAGGTCAGTGAGTCAGTTATTACCCCAGATGCTGACCTAGTAAGTGAACAAATGGCTGAGCCTATTCCTGAGCCTGTTGCCGAGCCTGCTACTGAACTTCATGAGTCTGCTGCTGAACCTACTGTTGAGCCTGTTGCTGAACCAACTAACGAATCTGCTGTTGAACCTATTGCTCAACCAGTACCAGAGAAAGAATCCACTCCTCGATCTCTCTCTCACCTGAAATTATCTGATCTGATCTCAGATACTGTGAGTCTCACACGCTCTTCATCTCAAATCCCTGATGAACTGAATACACGCCTCTTTATGCTCAATCAACAGATCAATTCTGATACTCCTGATACACATCTCATTCGACAACTCCTCTCGTATCATTCTGTCCCATCTATCCCTGACGATTATCGTCATGGTGTCTATTGTAGTCTTCTAGGAGTACAAATGATCATTGCCGTTAAATGTAGATCACACAAGAGAAAGTGAAACTAGTTCATTCAATGGAATGGTCGGTTACAACTGTAAACAAAGAGATGATTCGTGATTACGTGGAGCACATCTTCTTCAGATTCTCTTCAGATGGTTTGATTGACTCGATTCCATTATACCTAGTTTTTGAAAAGTCTCAACTCATTGAAGATGTTGTATGGATTCATTTAGGTCTAATAGAATTGACTAGTACTCGCTATAGACATGGTATTTTAGATTAATGGATTACACGAATAGTATACTCTGAAATAGCCTTACTTTTGCTAGCAAAGGTTCATATGACACGAAGTGAAACATTATTAGCTATATTAAAGCTATTCTTAAATGAAGTCTCTTCTATTGAATCTATTAGTGGAAAAAAAGGTATTAGAAAAAGTAGACAATTATTGGTAGAAGAATTGGAATTATATCGTGAACGGGTATTGATGGAAGGAAAGAAAGATGAATATTATCCTGATCAAATAGCAATTCTATCAACATCACGAAATCAATCAGCTCTACGAATTCATTCGTTACTTCGTCTCTTTGTGGAATTTCACCTTCCACGTTTGTTTAATCATTTCATGATGATTGATGATACATGGTGGTATCCTCGTTCTTATGATATTGAGAATGAAGCAGATTTTGTTACGGTTCTCGTTGTAGAATGGAGTCATTTCTAGACATCTGAAGGACGAGAAGATCCTCATAATCTTCTCACAGGAATCGAAGGCATTGTGCCCACATGTTGGCTGCTTACCGACTTCATGAATCCTGCTATCTACAGAGATTCGGATGTATGGTCTTCAGATCTCTGTCTGCCTGTTCTTGATCAGATGCTGATTCGTGGATCTCCTTCCTTTTCGGTCTATTTCTTCTTGTCATTACTGCAGAATGCGCAGAAAGAGATTTTATCGATTCAATCTGCAGTTGAACTGGAAGAGTTCATTCTGTTGCTGCCTTGGAGAACACAGCCTGATCAACTCGACTCGCTTATCGAGCAGGCTGTGGCTATGGAGAAAATCACCCCAGTTTCTGTTAATCAAACCTTAGTAAGTGTAGGAGCGCAGTGCGCATCAGAACTACTTCCAGATGCTCTCATAGGAGAGGATAATCTATGGACTCGTCGTATGGACGCTTTCCAGAGTCACATGGAGATTCCAGATGGCAGTCCACTTCACCAAGCAATGCAACGATTTGCTGGTCTCGAACAACAACTGGAGATGTATGTGCTGAAGGAATATGGTATTCCTCGTATCCTCTCCCGAGACTTGCCATATTCTCTATCAGCATCAATGGCGAATCAGATGAGTGAGTGAAGGAATAGAGCCTGATATCTAGATATGGGAGCTATCGAATGCATGATGATTCAACCAGAAGAAGCTGTAAGTTCGCTCAATGCTACAAGTGGTGGTCGCAATTATTTCTTCCTGGATATTCGTAATTTGATGAATGGTTATCAAGGAATCCTAGCAACAGGAGTCACGGCAGAAGGCAAGGTATGGAAAACTCCAATGCTTGTAGAGGGAATCATTTCTTGCTTAAAGGAGCTAAAGCCAACAGTAAGAGAGAATGCGAGAGAATGAAGACTAGACGATCATTGCTGTGTTTCATACAGGAAAGCCTGAAGAGGCTGACAAAGAACAGAATGAGACAATGGATTGTTTGAAGTACGTTTTGGATGGAAATATAAGCTTAAGAGTGTTGCGCAAGAATCATTTGTCTCATGTTTGTATTGTCAAAGGTGGTTTCTATGCAATTCATGAGTATCTCTATCGTTCTCATCGTATGGACTGGCTTGTTGATCATGACCCTGATCATTGTGATGTATGTGCTTATTACAAAATGTCACACACATTGGATTCACTGGTTACAGCGAGTATCAATCTAGCCTCCAAAGCATGTATCCTTTCTCTCTCTTGTTCATATCAAGCTCAAAAGGCAAGCAAGGCATTGACAACCCTTCAACAGAAGACACAGGCAGTCTTGGCGAAACCTGAAACAGGCCTGGAGAGTGTAGCAGAGTTGGGTGAAAAGGGAAAAAACCTCTTGTCGAAGGCATTCATGTGGACTCGGGCAAAGAGTGCTACGTTAATGGAAGAGGTAGCAAAGAAGGTGAATGCGGTTTCAGAGGCCGAACAAATACGTACTGTACCGCAACAAGTGGACCAATCCGTGTTTACAGTAGATGAGTAAGAGAAGACGATGACTATGAGTACTAGTGATGAAGAAGATGTGTTCTATGAGAGAGCGAAAGTAGATAAGTCTCTTCTAGCGATGATCACAGATTTGAAACCAAATCAACGATTTGAAGACTCTGGATTTATTCATGGAGGAGGCTTAGTGTACGATGTTGATAGTGTCTCGCTTACAGATTGTGTAATGACGGAAGTGAGGAAAGGGGGGAAGAATGAAACGTAGAATCCACATAGTATCCTATTATTTGCAAATCGGATGATCTGTTTCTATAGGCAAGGAGCTAACTGTGTGGTAGAATGTAATCTCAATGTCTTGGACATCAAGAAGATGACGTTCAAGAAAGGTGATAAAACAATTCTTTCTTTGTATCTACAGGATAAGAATGGTACCATTCGTGTCTTCCGTGTCCAACTCGAGGAGGCTACGGATTTCTGCCAGGACGTTCAGGTCATGATAGGAGACTACTCTGAGTAATCTGTTACTAAGTGTTTGTTACAGAAGTGTCACAAATACCCCTGATTTTGAGTTTCGATCGGAGAAACTCCCTATATCTCATTGAAACCTTTGTCAATAGATAAGGATGCAGGCTAGATTGAAAGGCATGAAGGGACTTGTGCGATGCACAGAGAAGCTGTTTTGTATGAGAAGTTCTATGAGACTTTTCTCAGCGGCAGCTTCTCCCTCAAGTGCTGTATATGAGCACATTAGCAACATGAAGACACAAGACCTATTCCAGTTTGAACCCTTCAATGACTCTG
>NW_014569348.1:0-20307 GCF_000743755.1 Blastocystis sp. subtype 4 | reverse complement strand
TGACTAGAGATATGCCTGTGAAAGTAGAATATGGAATTGAAGGATTGGGTTCACTTTGTTTCTATCTTGCTCCAAAGATGGAGGGTGATGAATAAGTTGTACAGTAAACATTGTTTATTTGGTCCATTTACTAAAGTCATTCTCACTGAACGATAGGTCTTTCGGGTGAATATCACACGACTCCATTAACTTTTCTACACGCTCTTGAAGGAGAGTTTTGAATACTTCATTCTTCCAATCACGGAACCAAATCTCTACTCGATGACTCACTTGCTTCTTATAGGGATTCGACTTGTCAATCACACGAATACCTGTAATGTTATCCCCATCATCGAGTGTTTCTCCTATTACACTTAATACAAGTGTCTCCCAGAAGTTCGATATTTTCTTATCTTCATCTACATATTCATCCAGATGTGTACAGATACTTCCAAATACAACTCGCATGTTTCCTCCTTTCATGTTTTGAGGATCTTCGTATTTGGGCTCAATTCCTTCTTTGAAGATACACTGACCAAGAATCTAAACATTCACATCACAAAACATGTCACACTCTGTACTTCTTTGGAGGTTCATCAGAGTGTCTTCGATCACTACGGCATACCAATTTTTCATTTCCATCATAAAACACATCCCTAAACATAAGGTATCCAACCACTTTGCTCTACCCAATCGACGGAAGTCTGTTCCAAAACTGCCAAAAACTCTCCACAGAATCAAATACACACAACTTTTCAAATGAATTTGCATACTCTTGTGTCTTCTCCTGTCTCTCATCCATTTGATATTGCTCGGATAATTCCCACTTATTCTCAAGTGGCAAAACTTGTTCAGCTGCTTCACTCATACTTTCTACTTTATTGTACCGAAATGACTTATGAAACAATCCACAAAACCCCGACCAAATCCTATTCCTTTGATTCCATTGAAAACCGAGTCTTCAATCATCTATGAGATGGTAGATAAAAGATTGAGAAGATGTGAAGTGGATTGAAAGAATGGATGTTACTCTTTAAAACCAATCTTAGTCAATCCATGTACTATGGAATCATCATATGAACACATCAGCCACATGGGATCCAGGATCCGGAAATCTGCAAATGTTTTCAAGTATCTGTAACATTCTCCAACTGGAGTCCATTCGTAAATAACAATGGAGGAATATACAGTAATTCCTTTTGTTGCTTTGTTAGCATGTGAGAAATAGTTGGGGTAAAATACTAATAAGCAATGTGAAATCAAGAGAGGATTGGAATCCGCTTGGTCAATGTCCACGTTCTTCTGTTCCCTATTCAGTTCATCTCTTAAATCGTCAATTTCGACATTTTGCAGACTGCCTATAGTTCTTTCATCAAGACAATGTAACCGTAGAAAGAGTGGAAACGTAGAAACACTTTGTTGAAGAAACAATAAAATGAGTAACGAACCTACCAGTCAGAGAATTACTTCAGAAATGGCGGAAGGGGTTATTGTAGCAGCTACTGGAGTCTCAAGTGCCTCTGTTTCGTGTGTTGAAGTTGTTGAAATTGAACAGAAGCGTTCTGAGAGAGATTTGAAGGCGGCAAAGAAGGCTTCCTTTCTTGGAGAAGGACCGCTAGGTCATACAATTTGGACACTTACCTGGCCTGATCTGATTGGTAAGATTGTTCAAGCCTTGTATGTGATGGTTGATGCTGTCTACATTGGTAATATGGCTGGAAACAATCAAAAGGAGCGTTCACTTTCTCTGGCGGCATGTACTTTAGCTATGCCAGTTGATCAACTATTCCATATGTCTGTGGCTCTTTTGATAGGCGTTGGAACAAGTGCTATATATGGCCAGAATTTGGGTCGTGGCGATGTGAAGATGGCTCGACGTGTAATTGCTAATATGTATCTTATGTGTCTGGTCGTAGGAATTCTTTACCCATCTATTGTTTATTGGTTTATTGATGATCTGTTAAAATGGACAGGTGCTTCTGATGAGCAGGGAACTCTTTCATTAGCTCGTCAGTATTTAACTCCTCTGGTATTTGGAGACATAATTACTAATCTTGCTGTTTCCCACAACAATGCCATTCGTGGAGAAGGAAACTCCTTTTATTCTGCTAGTTGTATGTTCGTAGGAGGGATTATTAATATTATTATGGATCCCATTCTTATTCGTTTGACAGGTAATTCAATTCGTGGTGCCGCTTATGCTACTCTCTGTGGTAATACTGTTAGTTCCCTTATGGGTATTTACTACTATGCTTCAAAGCGAGGAGCTGTGGTTCTGCAGCTCTCTGATTTCAAGCCATCATGGTCTATTATGAAGACGATTATGAGTGTAGGTATTTCAGGAGCTATTTCTAGTGCTTCAGGAAGTATTGTGTCTCTCCTCATGAATAATCTTCTTCTTCAGTATTCAGGAACACACTTCAGTAATCTTCAAGTGACAGAAATCCTTGCTGTTGTTGGTGCTTGCGGAAAATTCTCTTTCTTTTGTTTTATGCCAATGATGTCGTTGTCTCATGGGTGTCTTCCCATTTATTCTTACTGTTATGGAGCAAAACGATTTGGACGATTCATGTCCACGATGAAGATTCACTTCTTCTGTGAGGTTATTCTATCCTTCTTCTTGATCATCACTGGTATGTTTTCAGGCAATCTGATTGCATACATGTTCTCATCCTCCAAATTTTTCCATACAGTCTTTGAAGAGGCTTTGCGCTATACGACATCGGGGTTGTTCATGAATGCAATCACTATGACAGTTTTCCCTACCTTGCAAGCCTGCGGACGTGGGTTACCTTCTGCTATCATTCTGTTCTTGAAGCAGTTGGTGTTCCTGTTAATGTTTGCGAAACTTTTCTGTGCTTTGCTCAACGACTGGTGGGGCAACATGTACGCATATCCTCTTGCTGAGATTGCTGGAGGCATTTTATCTGCAATAGCTTTTTTCATTTACAAAGGTGTCTTTACAGGTAAAAGAGATTAAGCAGTCGTTTACCTCTTTGTTTGTTACATGAAATGTCTAGGTATTCTTAATTATCAAGGATTACTGCCAAAGGTATTTTTGCCATTTTCTTTCTATAGAGGTCTTGTAAGTATGATCCGTTATCTTCTTTTGCAAAACAGACAGGGAAAGACTAGATTGTCGAAGTGGTATATGCCTGTGGAGTTCGAGGAACAAGCTCGTCTGGAGAATGAAATCCACAAGTTGGTTTCTGCCAGAGACAACAAGGTAACCAACTTTATTGAATTCAGTACTTACAAACTCATTACAAGACGTTATGCTGGTCTTTACTTCACTGTCGCTGTAGACTCTGAAGATAATGAACTGCTAACTCTGGAGACTATTCACTTCCTCGTCGAGACCTTGGATATGTATTTCAAGAGTGTTTGTGAAATGGATATCATTTTCTATTTCTACAAGGTGTACGAGATTATGGACAACTATATTGTTGCTGGAGAGGTGCTGGATGTGAATAAGGTTGAGATCATTAATCGTATTCGGGAGTTGGAGAAACTGAACTAATCTCAGCACTTTGTATATTGTGTGTCCATTTTGTTTCCTACAAACAACCAAACAAACATCTAGGAGTACAATGCACTCATTGTGCCGTCGTCGTTTCCGGTGTTGCCTCGGGAGGAGCTACATATGGTTCGGAGCTTAATACAGGTTTCAAGACCTAGTCATTATTCTATTCCTCGAAACCTACCTTCCCATTTACTGGAATACCCATTGTAATAGGGCGTTTTGTCTGCCAATGTTTCTCGAAGATAATAGAAGCTTCTCCGTTCTCAATTGACACACCTCGTACTCCCTGGTATTCTTTCAGTCCCTCTCGAATCTCACTCTCACTTACTCCCTCTATATCCTTCAACACGATCACATTGGGTCGCAAATCCATCTCAAACTTGGATGTATCCACATGTGGTCGACGAGTAAAACGACCTCGGCCACGTACAGACCCACGACCTCGACCTCGTGCTCGACCACGATATCCCGAGACAGCTGATCGTGTGATATCCATCTCACGCGCTGCCTCGTCTAGAATGCTTGCCTGCAGTTCTGTTGCAGTTTTATCAATCTCTTCAAATACTGAAGTGGATCGTACTGCCTCTCTCACATTATCAAGAATGGAGAGTACTTCCGCCTTTGCTCGTTCCGTGTTGTCTAGCATATTCGAGGCTGGTACCGCCTCTGTGCTTGATGAGCCAGCATTAGTAGTAGTCTCTGTAGTACCATCACCAGCCTTCTCTCCCTCTGAATCTTCAATCTTCTCCACACCACTTCGCACCAGATGATACACATCCTTCACGTCATGGAAGATCTTCTGAGAGACAGATCGCAGACGATCCTCATGAGGTAGACGCGCTTCGTCCTTCGAACGTTCCCACAACAATGCATACTGAACCAAAAGATCGTGATATCGTTGGATTCCTGTCCGTTTGTTCTTGAGCTCCATAAGTTGGGCCAACCTACGCTGACGAATTAACTCTAACTTCTTGTTCACTTCATCTGATTGTGTACCCGAAGTAGGATCAGTCGATGTGGATTCTGATGGATTCTCCTCCACAGTACCTTCTTGTTCGGTTTTCGATGAACACGAAACTACTTCAATAAAACGGTCATTAAGAACAGGAGTGTTGGACTTCAATGCTTCCTTTGCTTCTTCTACGGTGGAAAACTCGACAATGGCTGACATCGACTTGGGTTGTAACTAGCTCTTATCATTCGAATTCATTAAGTACCATAATTTTATTAATAGAACCAAAACGCTTAAAATAACCTCCAAGAGAAAGAATCTAATTGAAACACATTCTGTTATTCTTACATTCATATTCTTCTTAGAAAGATGGAGCACTTTAATGCAATTCTCTGCCTCCTTCTCTTCTACGAATCATTTCATTTCTCTTCAATTACTCTTTGCATCATCTGCTTCGGATACGATTTGGGATAAACTAGTTTCTCCTAGATTTGAATCATCTATTCATCGAATACCACCTGCTTGAATTGCCGATTTAGGAGCATTCGGAAGAGTCATTAGAATTTGCATGATTTGCTGCATTTGAGCATTATCAAATGGTCCTTTGCCATTAGGAATCCCTCCTCGCTGATTTCGATGATCTACAGATGAACGATACTGAAAAGTCCAACAGCGTTGATTATCATTCCACTATAAATTACAAAGGAAACAAACGAGTACATTGCGACGACTTCCAGTCCGTGAGTCTGGACGATAGTTATCACGATTACGAGACTCACTATGGTAGCGATTTCCTGATCGACTTCGGGAACGAGAATAGGATCGTCTAGAATGACGATGACTTGAACGGGAACGAGAATAAGAACGAGAGTGAGAACGAGAGGATGAAGGTGAACGAGAGTAGTGGGAGTGAGAACGAGAGTCTGAACGGAAACGAGAACGCGTATCTTCCTTTCGAGAAGAAGAGCTTTGAGCCTATGAATAACTTAAAGGTGATGGAAACTACAGAGTACTTGCGTCCAAGGGCTACAAGATGTTCTAACACCCAATCTAGGTCTATACATCATACAACAATACTAATTCCAACCTGAAGTAATAACATCACTGAACTCTTGCTTCAAAGTGGCAATGATCTCTTTGTCACTTCCATTTACCTCTGATAGTTTTGTGATTGTGAATTCAACACCTTTGTCAATAATTTCATCATACCTAAAAGATTATCTTCTCAGACGTACAACGAACGTATGTCCCTTTAGAACGGCCTCAATTTGTTTCTTTAATTCTTTTCTGTCGTCCGAATTTGTCGAGAGACGCATTTTCACGAAGAATTGAATGGTCTTCGATTCAAATGAACTTGGTGGGGATCCCAATACTTTGTAGTGGTCATAACAAACACATCAACTGGTTGCTTTATTTCCCCTCTTCTGCTCTGTTATCCGTTCCTTCTTTTCTCTTTTCTCCTTCTTCTCTGGAACTGGTTCTGGACCCAGACTGTCATTTACCCACTTCTGTGTGATTTCGTCCGAATACTCTCTCTTCATAAGCTACTTCTTAGGAACTCCTTAAACCCTTACTGTACAAATAAACTTCGTGATATTCTTGAATCCTATCTCCATATACGATCGCATACTCACTTCATATTTCACTAATTCTATGCCCTGAACTGTTGAATTTACCCGCGTGATATACCGTCCTCGCTCCCATTCATCGAGATGTTCCCGAATCGATCCAACAGTCTAGATGACACCATTAATACAAACCGACATTTCCTGTAACCGACATCAGGTAACCTTCAAGACGATCCTTTTCACATCCACTATTGAGATAGAGATAGCACAAAGTCCAAAAGAGCAAGCCTCGTTGAGTATCATCAATCTGGATCGAATTCTACTTCAATAGAATGAACGAATCACTACAGCCTGTTTAGTTTCAGAATTTGGAATGACAGAAACCAAGATAAGTTCTTTCATTCCCATCGCTACCTGTTAACAAACATAACCATACTCACGATTCTCATCGAAGATATATCTCTTGGCTCCGTAGTTGACTGGGGCGATACAATATCCAAATACATCCATCAACTTCGTATTGACTTTGCTTAGAATTTGTCTATATATCAGCTATGGGACTCCAATACGTTGTTGTTCCTGGTGGTACAGTGAGATTCATTTGTTCTTGAAGAAACTTCTTAAATGGTTCAATTTTGAAGACCTTTGTTGGACCAAGACAATCAATGAGGATCCCTCTTGTGAAGGCATCGATAAGTTTCTCCTGGTCCTACAATTGGAACAATAAGTAACGCATACTTCAACATCCATAGAGTCAAACTTCATTTGTGCATAAATAGATGAAACAAAGCGATTCATATACATTGCAGGATCCAAGGGAACTGGAGAAAACGGTCCCTTGTTTTCTCTTTCACTCTAAGTAAGAACAGAACTAAAATTGTACCATGAAACTACTTAATAAGGTAATAAAGTAATTCAAAGATATGTCAAACCCCGTGCAAATTATAATACCATGTCAACTCCGCGACTCAGTCGAACATCTTCAGAAATCAGTAAAGTATCTATTATTCGATGTACTGTATAGACAGAACGGAGGTTCCCAAACCGTCTGAGTTGATTGGTAAGAAGACAGTGATTGCGATGGTAGGACTACCCGTACTAACAACACTTATAACTGTAATGTACAGGCAAGAGGAAAGAGCTATATTGTGAAAATGTTGCATCGCTATCTAAACTGGATGGGATATCAAACACGTGTTTTTAATGCTGGGGACTATAGAAGAAAAGTAAGTTTTGCGAAATCGGTTTTACAGAAAGCTTGGATATGCGGGTGAAGATTCGTCATTCTTCGATCCACAGAACCCATCAGCTCTGGCTCTACGGACCAAGTTTGCTGTGCTTGCTTTGGATGGTAGGTGGTATGGACATGTGAAAACGTAGATTTGATGGGATTTCTTTTGGAAGGAGGAGATGTTGGTATTTTTGATGCTACAAATACTACGAGAAAACGTAGAAAGCAGATTTTGGAGAGATGTTGGCATGCGGATGTAGATGTTCTCTTTATCGAAAGTATCTGTGATGATCCAATTCTTTTGAAGCAGAATTATGAGATGAAACTATCGAATTCTGACTATGCCAAGATGGATCCTGAAGTGGCTCGAAAGGATTTTGCAGAGCGTTTAAAACAATATGAGTCGATTTATGAAACGCTAGATGAGCAACTAGATAAAGGTATCGCCTACATCAAGTTATACAATGTGGATCTTGCTTTTGGATTCTAATCGATAGGTCGGACAATATCTCACTGCCAATAAATGTAATGGGGTATTGGAGAGTGATGTAATCTTCTATTTGCTGAATGCCCATATTCAGAAACGAAAAATATGGTTATGTCTACATGGAGAAACGGATTTTGATACTCAAGGTGTGATGGGAGGTGACCCTGACCTGAATGAGAGGGGAATTCAATTTAGCAGAGAGTTGCATGACTTCATTTCCAATCTGGGTGTTGTAGCAATAATTGGATGTATTTTATATAAAGAATGATTCGCTGAGTATTCTCTGTGATACAAGCCATCGGGTCTATCAAACAGTTCGTCCACTCCAGTTTGAATACAAAGTGAGGAGTAGAAGAGGATTGCGAGATAGATTGAGTATTGTGGAATTCTTCGAGACATTGATCGAGGGGATTTTGATCAAATGACGTAGAGGATTGTACAGAGGATGAGAAGTAGAGATAGTCAAATTGAGGAGCAATATCCGCAAGAATGGAAACGACGACAAGAGAACCGTTTGCGATATCGTTTCCCAGGTATCGCAAAAATGATGAAATTAAGTTCTAGGTGGTGAATCGTATCTGGATGTAAAAGAACGATGTCATCGTATTCTGATGAAACTTGTGGGGACACGGGAAAATGTCCTAGTTGTAGCTCATCGAGCTGTGATTCAAGTGATCCTTTCGTATTTCCTTGATATTCCGGGTGAGAGAATTCCTGATATTGAAGTCAAGAGCAGTACAGTATATGAACTAGAGCCAACTGCTTACTGTACAAATACAAAGGAATGTATATTACTGAACAATTAGTGGAACACTGTTTGTTAGTCAAGAATATTCCTGGAAGTTTCTTGCTTTCGAGAGATCAATGTCATTCATGATTTCTTCCATGAACACTCCTAATTACTCGAAGATAGCGTCTAAAGTGTTCCCAGAATTGGATGAAGAGTTGGTTCTTTATGTTGCTTCGATCCTCGAAGAGAACAAGACTTCCAACGCAGATCAATTCACAGAACTCTTGTCTCCCATTCTAACTGGTTATGAAGTTTGTTCGGAGGAGGAGGTAGCAGAACGGTGTAAGAAGCTTCCTTCACTTCTTCACCACAAAGGAGAACACAAGCAGTTGGTAAATGTTGGGTAATTGATTGTGTAGAAAGCAGGAGATGCCAATTCATAAATTGGACAAACCGCTCGTTCTTAGTGGTATGGATGATATTCAAAGGAAAACAGAGGCTGCTTCACTTCTTTGGAATGCTCAAGAAGTGAGTTGTTGTGAGATTTGCTGAAGACGTAGTTACTCATCAATACGAATAGCGATATCGATGAACAAAAGAATTTAGAGCTTCTCCGATCAAGAAAGGAACGTTATGAAAGACGAGCCGAACGACGGAAAGTAAGTTTAGGCTCAATTCTCTTAGAGATAGCACAACTCTCCAACTGAGGAAGTGTACGAGGCGGAAGCACCAAAATTATCAGTGAATCTAGAGGCTATTGGGAAATCAATGGATATTAACGTGGAGAACGTTACTGTTGGAGTCCCTGGAAAGCAGTTGGTTGTCGATGCTTCTCTTAAATTGGTCTATGGTCGGAAATATGGTTTGATTGGTCGCAATGGTATTGGCAAATCAACTCTTCTACGGTATGTGAGTTCTTTTCCTGCTAACTTGTAGACATATCTCTAGACGTCAAATCACAGGATTCCCTGAGCACATTAGTGTGATGTATGTGGAACAAGAAGTGAGGAAATGAGTATGGATTCATCATAGATTCCAGAGAGTGATGAATCAGTGATAACCGAGGTTCTGAAGAGTAATAGTGTGTATCAGACACTGATCACTCAGAAGAATGAAATCGAAGAGAAGACCAAAACCGATAGTATTTTTGTCATGAGATCTGAACCCCAGGTGCTTCGTCTGAAGAGATCATGAAGCTTCAGTGGATTTATCAGGAACTTACCAACCGAAATCTGACGAATCCTGAGGTTGTAGCAGCCGATATCCTGAAGGGTTTGGGATTCACTCCCGAGATGATGCAAATGTCCACAAAGGTCCTCAGTGGAGGCTGGCGTATGCGGTCGTCATCAGACTGATTCCTCATCTCTAGAGTCTCATTGGCCGCTGCATTGTTCTCCTCGCCTGATGTACTGCTTTTGGATGAACCTACAAACCATCTCGATATTGGTACAGTCATCTGGTTGGAGGACTTCTTGGAGAACTATGAAAAGACACTGGTGGTGGTTTCACATGATCGACACTTCTTGAATTATGTGTGCACAGATATCATGTTAATCAAAGATCAACAAATCTTATATTTCCGCGGAAATTATGATACTTATGAGAAGGTGTTTATGGAAGAGAGATTGAGCTATGAGCGTGAGCGACAGAGTATCCAGGGCCAAATTGATCATTTGATGATCTTCATCAACAGATTTCGTGTTAATGCGAATCGTGCTCCGTAGAAATGGAGAGAGAATGTGAGGAATAGACAGGTTCAGAGCAAACTCAAGGTGGTGAAGAAGCTTCAAGAGGATATGGATGCAATTCCCGTGATAGGCGAGGATCCAATGCTTCGCTTCCAGTTTGTGGACGTATTCTTAGGAGAGTAATTAATATGTAGCCACCACAATTACAATATCCCATTCTTCAGTCCAATGATATCACTTTCGGATATACGAAGGATCACATCCTCTTCCGTGATGTCAACTTTGGTATTGATCTCCAGTCACGAATTGGAATTCTGGGTCCCAATGGTATTGGTAAATCAACACTCGTGAGAGTAGGAGAGATTCCTGAGATGAACCATAGTTATTATTGGGTGATCTGATTCCGTTGGAAGGACAAGTCATTCGGAATCACAAATTGCGCTGTGCAGTATTCACACAACACCATTTGGATCAGTTGGACTTCACGAAGACACCTCTTCAGATCATGCGAGACCACTATCCAAAGGAAGAGGATCAAGTGCTTCGTAGCCAGTTGGCTCGCTTCGGTGTCAATGAGGGTAGGTGTAAAAGAAGCGAATGATCGATAGATATGGCGGAACGACCTGTGAAGACTCTCAGTGGAGGTCAGAAGACGCGTGTGTCATTTGCTATGATCACAAAGACAAATCCACACATTCTTGTGATGGATGAACCAACCAATCACTTGGATATCGGTTTGACAATAATGAATGAATGAGTTATAGAGACGATTGAGGCGTTAGCAAACGCGCTTAACAAATTCCAAGGAGGAGTGGTAGTTGTATCTCATGACCAGTTCTTTATTAGTCGAGTGTGTAAAGAGTTGTGGACTATCCGCAATCAAACGATTATTCCATTCAATGGTGAATTTGAAGAATATAAGCGACTTGTAAGTAAGGGCAAGTTGTAAGGGGTCTTTTAGGCTATTTTGTATTGAGGTGACTGTTTGAGAAGAGACACAAAAAACAACGACACTTTTCGCATAAACACATCTTACAGAACACACAAATGGACGATGGATTTCTTACCTGGTAATAATGCTGATGAATGGCAGTTCCTGGGGAGTTCCACGAATACAGTTCCGTATCAACAAGTGACTCTGAATCAACATATGAAGTGGTCAACATTTTCTCTTGAATGCTTTGTTGGATCTTGCAGTAAATTTAGTGGTAATGGGAGATTGAGTGGTTTGACGTGATAGGAGCTATTGCATTAATGTGGAACACCGATGAACCCCTTCCGTTGTCTTCGGATGTGAGTCTATCGACAGATATATTCATTTTTGATTCATGTGGAAAGATGGTATGCGATGTGTGTGTTCTTAACAATAGTTGGCCCAAATTCCTGGAGGTGACTGGCAACATACAAAGATCGTGGTTATGGGATGGACTCTATCAGAACGTTTGTTCCTCCTTCTTGAAGATGGCCGTTTATTTGTATTTTCAATCTTGGGAGTTCTTATTGCCGAAGTCAAGCTATTTGAACAAGCTTTCGTCGATTTAGTGAGTCATGCAATTAGCACAGAGAATGGTTGTATTGCATATACACGAACAGGTCGTATGTAGGTAGAAAGAAAGATTTCTGACATAGACTTGTCATCGGATGTGATGCAGAGACTCCAACAATCACAGAGTATAAGCAATTTGAACTTCAGAGCGGTAATGCAGTAACTGCAATGGCATGTATTGAGGGTCGTTGTACAGAATCGGGAGATCCCGTTGTCATCATAGCATGTTGGGATCAACTGATGGTAGCTGTGACAAAGGACTCTGTCACTAATCTCCACACAGAAGACAAATTCTTCGGTCGCATTCAGAGAATGAGTGTGTCTCCCGATCAACATTTCATTGCATGTCACACAAGTGAGGGATGGGTTGTAGTTTTGAGTTCAGCATTTGACAAAAAAGTCAAGAATTGTGTCATTCATTATAAGTAGCTTCTAGAATTCAATACGCATACAAAATCGATTCCTCGTGATCTAGTTTGGTGTGGTTGTGATAGTGTGGTTGGATATTGGAAGAATTGCGGACTCATTCTGATTAGTCCGTTCTGTGATTATCTCCGCTTTGATTACGATCCAGCGGAAGAACCACTCTTTTTAGTATCAGAAATTGATGGTGTTCGTGTGTATTCCAGAAATCGACATGAATTGATCCGAACTGTGATATTGCTTCTGACATTCTAATGTTTAGGTTCCTCCTTCACTCTTCAATCTCTACATGGAGGGTTCTCAGTCTCCTGGCTACATTCTCCGCAGTGCATTCTCGCACTTCGCCCAATCTTCTGGAAATGAAGATGCACTCTCGGGAACAGGAGGATTGACAGGTGACGAACTGGTAGAAGGCGTGCAAGAGTGTCTAGAGGCCGCAGAGGAAGAGTTCTCTACTCTCCTCCAGGAGGAACTATTGCGCTCAGCTAATTACGGAGAGAACTGTATTGAAGATCCTCTCCAGCGTGAATATGTGGCTACATCATTCCCACGGTTATCACGCGTTCTCCGTATCCAAAATGCCCTTCGATGTGAGACTGTTGGATTGTATCTAACAAAGGCGGAGTATGATTTGTTGGGAGAAAAAGCAGTTCTCTCTCGACTACTCTCCAGACACTTGTACTATCTTGCTGTGAAGGTGAGATATTCTGTTTTTATTCATTCTAAGATCTGTCAGTTTGCTGGGATTCCTCACGATTTTGTGCTTGTTGATTGGGCATGTCAAAAGGTAAAGAGTGCCGCAGATCTCTCAGATGATGATCTCTGTTCTCTCATCCGCTCAAGATTACAACCTCACACAAATCTCAAGTACTCTCTCTTCCTTCCTGACACAAAGGTACACACAGATCGCTTGGTCTGCTCATCAGGCAGGTCGACCAGAACTCGCTTGCCGACTACTACAGTTCGAGCCCTCGATTGCAGACAGATTACCATCCTTACTATTGATGGAACAGTATGAGATAGCACTGGAGGAGGCAATGCGATCAGGAGATGAGGATCTAAGTCTGTTCACAGCACTTCACATCTATC
Organism: Blastocystis sp. subtype 4; assembly: GCF_000743755.1. Lineage (NCBI taxonomy): Eukaryota > Bigyra > Opalinata > Blastocystidae > Blastocystis > Blastocystis sp. subtype 4. Next base: position 7,091 of record NW_014569348.1, on the reverse strand, counting down.
TTAAGTGAGAATGAGATCAGTGCGTTACAATCAGGTACCACACAGAAGGAATGAAACGAACGGAGTTTATTGAACTCGTTAAGAAGTATCCTGGACCAATGAATTCACTTCGGGAGTATTTGCGTATCCAGAATCACCAAGAGTATGAAGATTTACTGAAATCTCAAGGAAAGTAGGAATTCCAGAAATACTGTCATATAGTCTGAACGAGCTTTGTGCTCTCACCTATCAGAAAGCCTTCGATCATTGTAGTTTCGAGGACCGAATCGCTCTGGTGAAAGATTTGAACTCAATGGTGACTCAGTTGCTACCCTCTCGAAAGGATCTCGACTTCCTGAGCAAGCTACTAGCAGATCATCTGAAATTATTGGGGTTCCAAAAGGAGATTAGTGGTCAAGTGAAGGACAGTAGCTGTACAGAGCTGAGTGTGGATGAACTGATGAGTTTCTGTATAAAGAACTCTCAACTGAAGCAGGCGGATCGTATTCGAAGTGTATTTAAGATTCCAGACAAGAAGTGTTGGTCAAGTGACAGAGTGATGTGTAGGTTCTGGTATATTAAGATACGAGCACTCGCTGAAGCAGGATTCTGGGAAGTGTTGAAAGCTTTTGGATTCGATAAGAAGAGTCCGATTGGGTATCAGCCATTCGTAGAAATCTGCTTGAAGTATGAGAATATGGAGCAGGCTCGCTTGTATTTGCCGAAGGTCAGAGAAGTGGAATGGAGTGAGAAATAGATGTCAGATACAAAGGAACGATTGAAGTGGAGTTTGAAATGTGGAGCTTTTGAGATTGCTGTGGCAGATGCAACAAAACTGAAAGATATAGAGGCACTAAAAGAGATTTGTCAGAAGTGTGAGGATGATTTGATACGAGATACAGCCCAGAGAACATACGATTCTTTGATTAATTCACAGTGATTTGTTTGTTGATAAGTTGAATGGCTTCTTATTTTGTACAAAGATAGATTTTGTTGCGACTACAATATTCTGTGTTTCTACAACAAAGAGGGTTTTCATTCAATTCAATCAACTATGAATTCAGTTGATGTACTGAACATCTCCCCTGATTTATTAACCATATCTGGGGTAACTGTGGGAGTAATCATCGGATTCGTATGTTTGTGTGTACTATACGTTATTATCAATGCTGGAAAGCTTTTTCACAAAACAAATAACCGTGCATGATTCATTAGATGAATTACTCATAGGAATGACAATTAGGAAGAATGGTCATTTATGGTCCCGGAGCAATCCAATCAATCCAAAATCGTGTCATGAATGCAACCGACTTCTTCTTCCGGGGCAAGACAGTATCAACCCTATGAGTCGTATGATCACTAGAAATATGTGAATGTGATTACTGCGGCTCCTTTATTCATGAAGAGTGTATTCGTGTATCAAAATTTCATTGCAAGCAGTTAACTTCCTCTAAACCAAGGATTAAACACTTGTGGTATAGTTTACTATTGTATTTAAGCTCTGCAGGTTGGAAGGGAACATTGATATTGGAACAACCTGTTGTATTTGTAATGAAGAAATTACTAGCTTTGTTAATCTATCTGGAAAACGTTGTGTCTGGTGTCAACGAGTTGTTCACGAGTATGTGTATGGAATACAATTGAGTCGTAGTGAATGTGTCTCAGAGTTGGGCAAATATTGTGATTTTGGTAGATATGAGCCCTTCATAATTTCTCCTTCATTTGTTCGTTCTCCATATTCCAAAACAACCACTCCAGTAGTCGATGAAGATTCGGATGAGCCACCAATGTCAGCTCCTTCTTCACCTATTACTCAGTCTCATCCTCTAGTACGATGCGGAAGCGAAAATATCCTGCCTCCTGAATTATTGGACTCAGATTTCGACTTATCTTCAGAATTACGCAGGCGTCAGCCTTCTGACTCTTTTGATTCTGATGATACTTCGGTAGGGAGTTCACCACCGCCACGACTGGTGGAATATAAGACATTCAGTCGATCTGAGGAAGATATTCAGAAACCTGCTCGTCGATTCTCGTGGCAATCGTGGGTGAATGACTTTAACAAGAACACATCATCAATTGTTGATTATGTAAAGAATCTCCAAAATCAGTCAATTTTCTGTCATTCGTTGATTTTTAGTCCAGAGCTTCGTAAATACCTTGACAAGAAGAAACCTATTGATCGACGGTCCTGGTACTTCTCCTATCAATCTTTAATGTAGGAATCTTGACATCCCAACCGATCACACTCCCATCATCATCTTTATCAATTCACGATCAGGTGGGTTATACGGAAACAAATTATTACCCCGTTTCCGTCGGATTCTTCATCCGATTCAAGTGGTTGACTTGCAAGAAAAGAATCCTCAGGACGCTTTGAAGAATTACGTCGATTGCGACAGTTTGCGGATCCTTGTTTGCGGTGGCGACATATCCTAATTCTCCTCTTATCTGATTCCTTCACAGCACGGATCGATTGGATGGGTTCTGACAATGATTGAAGAACTTCACTGGAGACGTGTTCCTGCTGTAGCCATTCTGCCTCTAGGCACAGGCAATGATCTTGCACGCTCACTCAACTGGGGCAGTGGATATGTTGTATTCGTAGATATATCAGGAGTAACAGAATAGGGGGATATTTCAGTAGATACAATTCTTGAGCAAGTGAGTCGAGCTCATTGTTGTTCTATGAATACTTCATGATTCATAGTGACGTTGTTGGATCGATGGAATCTTCGAATGACTTCACATCACCGGAAGGCAGTGACAGTACTCAAATGAACATACGATGATCGATAGAATCGTATCTTCAATTGTTACTTCAGTATTGGAGTGGATGCTGCAATCACGCTACGATTTCATACAATGAGAGAACAGAATCCTTCGTTATTCAACTCTCAGCTCATTAATAAACTATGGTATGCGGCAGTTGGGGGTGGCGAAACCATCAAACCAACCTACCCCAATTTGGTGAAAAGCATCGTATTACTGATTGACGGAAAACGAGTTGATATTGGTGATGCTGTGGGAATCACATGTCTAAATATTCCATATTATGCTGGTGGTGGGCTTCCTCTAGGCGGAAATGAGGACTATTTCTGTTATAGTGATGGGATTCTGGAAGTGATTGGATTCCGAAACATTATTCATTGTGCAACGACACGGGTCGGGATAGGATGGTGAAGTGATGTGTAGGCAGGATTAAGTCGAGCGTTTTTGATTGGACGAGGGAAACACATCCGAATTGAGTTAAAGGAGAAGTGTCCAATTCAAGTGGATGGAGAGCCATGGACGCAAAAACGATCAACAATTGAAATTCTATACCGAGGTCAAGTTCCGATGCTTATGCAGCCTGTGACAGAAAAACAAAAAGCTATGAGTGTAATGACTGATTGTTTAGAGTGGGCAAAATCCACATCCGTGATAAATCCAACTCAATATAGATTGATAATGAATCGATATCAAATGATAATGAGACAATCATTTGTTTGTTCATACTAAACACGTTCTAAATGACTTTATCCCCACAACTGACGCATATATGACTTGATAAAATGAGCATGAACACCTTCATGAAGTGACTGAGCTACAATCCTCTGTTGTCGACTGTTAATCCTCATTGTCTACATGTTATCCTTCTCAGAGAGTCCTACATTGATTCCTAATGCCATACAGAGATTCATAGGATATTGCAATGATAGTCCATACATCAATCCACCTGCAAAGGCTTCATCTATCCTCATTACTCTTCTATTGCTCTACCTGAAGCAATATTGCTTTCAAAAGTAGGTTTGTATGAATGATCCATAGAGAAATGAATCACATCCATATTCTTTGATGAGGGGTCTCCTGCTACCATTGCTATTCCCATGTGATTCATCTTCAATAATACAAAGTTGTCCTATTTATGGAATTCCATAATAACTCCCTACTTTGTCTCCACCAGCCATCTCCTTCAATACAGCTTTCAAGGGATCTTGTAATAACAGAATCGCTTGCTGGAAGTCCATTTCCTTAGTGTCTGGATTTCATTTTTCTTCCCTTTGTCCTACATTTCTCGCGCCATTCCTCCCAATTCTGTCGCAAATTCGGTTGACTAAGAACTGCTAACTCCCACAATTCTTCAATCGAGGGTAGGACATAGTCAGTTCTTCGCAGGATTTGCGATGCTAGTAATGACTGCAGATTGCCTCCACCTGGATCTACGAGAAGCAGTGTGTCTGGTCCTGCAAGCGAGTGGGCCAGAGAAGTCAAAATATCCTGAGATAACGAACTATCGATAAATACTTGCGAAGCATCTCGTAACTGGGCTTCAATCTTAGTGATTTGACTGGGGTGAACCTTACACACCTCCTTCATTCGTAGCTCCGTCTCAGGACAGCCCATCGAATCATAAACACCCCAAAGAGTCTGTGTGCTTCCTTTCTCTCTCTTCACATGAGCAAGGTCATCACCGATGTGAGCATGATACTTCACGAGGAAAGAACCTCGTTCATCCTTTCCAATGGTACCTACAAGCATGGGACGTTGAGTGGGCTGGAGTCGTAAGAACACTTCGTATGCATTTCTGGCAATCCCTCCAACATCCTCAAAGATGGACGATGAACGAGAGAGGAAAGGACTTCGTTGTGTGTATGTGCCTACAGCAACCTCACCAATGAAAATAGGAGATCCCTTCTGATAGGTAGAACATGAAGAAATGGAGGAATGAGTATCCATTCCCCGAAGGAAGTATGTATCCGAAAGGGGTTGAGAAGAGAAAGTTTGAGAAGCATCTTCTTCCTCTGTTTCTTCCTTTCGAGTTTCTTCTATTGGTTTAGTTCTGGACTCCAGTTGATCAAACATGGGTACAAATATAGGAATAGAACGGCGTTTCATTCCATTCTCTTCATCATGCTTCTCTTCCTGTTCTGTTGGTAATATTTCCTCATCATTCTCTGTTTCCTCCAGTTCCTGATTCTCCATTTCGCTCATACTCTGAAGCAAGTCTTCTGGATCCTCTGATTCTTCAGGAAGAAGCGATTTCAAGCGAAGGATGTTGTGCTGTTCTTTGAGCCGCTGTAATAGTGTGACTCCCGTTTTTGTCGCCTCTTTCATACATGACATGAAGAGATTCTTTGCTAATCCATTCGATTTGTCATTCAGAATCTATGGGACACCTCCTCAGAGAAGATACGTTATGAAGGAATTGTGAATCCTTATCTACGGGAATTTCCCGTTTTTGGCACTCATAGAATACAGAAGGAAGGATCTTCTCAATCTTAGCAGTGCGTGTAGTATCCTTTGTGTGAATAGAAACGACATAGGAGGTAGGGAATTGCATCTAGGATGAAGAGAGATTGATAGATCGACTTGCTCATTATTGATCAACAGCGAAGCCAGTTCTGAATAGGAGTAGGTTGTTATATCCGATTTCATCTTTCTAGAAGTGAGTACAAAAAAGAATCAGAACAAGAGACGATTGTAGATCATTGGAATGTATTGACAACCTGGAGTAATAATGCTGATTCGATTCGAGGCCAAGTATGGAATTGTAGAGTACATGTCTGAACATATGTCGAAACCACAATTGACATTCTAGTAAGAAGAAAAATCGAGTTCCTACAGTCACATGACAATCACGAATGGTATCAATGTCACATGATGAGGATGGAAAAGACTTATCTAGACCTTGGATCCATCCACTTACACACAAGGGCGATTCTAAGAGTCGGCTGATCTGACTATGGATGTAGATATGAAAGAAGAGTTACATGGTTATGCTTGTTGAGAAAAAACCTGTTCCCCGTTCCGAAATCATAGAATCGATGTTTTTGCTTGGTAACTATTCCACTCAAAACTCATACTCATTGCACTCCACAAGGCCTCCTTCCATAGAATTGAGTTCTTTCAAGTCCTCCTTACTCAATCCAATCTTGATCTATTCCTCATCCAAATTCATCCATTCACACATTTCCATGAAGTAAAATGCTAGGAACAGCAACAACGTTCATCCTTTTCGCAATCTCAATCTGGGACCTGACAAATTGAATATTCTCATCAACATTATCTTCTACGAGTTAACTTCTACACTTTGCCATACTAAACATAAAGATAGATGTGTCAATTGGGAGCAATAGCTTCCCTTCAGTTATAGCATTATTAACGTCGGGATTCAGAGTACATTGACTCAAGGTAAGAAGACTAGGAATCAATTGTCAACATCAACACGACTGTCTCCGAAGTATTGGTGCTAGCGGGTTTCCTGCTCCTTTCCAAAACTTCACACTGCAAGTACGAAGCATTTGAAAAGGATTGGATGAATTCCAGAATACGGGGGAATTCTGGTTTCTTGTGAGATGTTGTTCTCCCTATTTCGTTTTGGACAAAATCACCTTGAATAGATAGCTACAGGTATTGGGTAGTGTCTATGATGATTGGCGGTGTGGTGTAATTTAAACTGCTTCGATCAGTAAAACTCGGGTTCCAGTATAAGAGGAACTTCATCGACAATCAGTGTTGCAATAATTCGCTGTCATGTTGATGATTCTTATGCTTTCGCATTACGACATAACTCCCGTGGTTCTTGAATATTGGATAAATACTTAAGAACCATCATTAGAAAGAAATGAACGTAATCAATAACCTGAAGAAGGCTCAACTAGAAGCTCCAGAGAAGAAGTTATTATATACCAGATGTGTAATTCATAGACATAGTGCTATTGTCACACGCATACTGAATATATTCGGTAAGGAGCCTCAAATTCGAAAGCGAAATATATCCTTGTATCAGAGTATCATTATTGTCATCCTTTACAGTTACATGTTTTCTGTGTGGGGTGTGATTATGTTTGCCACCTCAGTGTTTCTGATGGATAAGTACGGTAATCAATTAGCCATTTAGTTCGTCACTTTTCTTTGTTTGTTCACTACAATCTGAATTTGGATTCTATGGATAGTTCTGTACCATTTCCCGTAGGATCATACTTTGTTTACAAGTGCATCAATCCTCTAAAGTATAACGAAATACCTTCTAACAAACAGGCCAAACAAAATTGCATTAAACGTTAATAGACACGAGCCTTAGGTGGAATAGGCTTGACCTCGTTTTCATCAAGAGTGTTAGTGTGGAC
>NW_014569349.1:0-33072 GCF_000743755.1 Blastocystis sp. subtype 4 | reverse complement strand
ACTGGAGTGAGTATTCGTGCTATGCAAGTATCAGTATCATATGATACAATGTGTTCAACTACGAATTCTGATAATCTGAGATGCTATGATATGAGTAATAATCAGGAAGTGAATCAATGTCGTTTCATTTGGAACTGGGAGATGGGTGATACATTGAACACTTATGGTGATGATCCTTATCCTAATGAGAATACTGAATCCTGTTAATGGTTAACATCTTTCTGTGCTTGTAAAATCAAACAATTGTATCACTTAATTATGAATTAGGACATATCATGTTGTCTGACTATCATTATTGTCATTCAATCTGATTAGATTATCATGCTTTGCTGTTAAGATAATTAACAGCAATGATATAGAAACATTCATATAACATTTGCCATTATATTCAAGCCAAAAAGCCAACCTATCCATGTAGATTCATACTATCTCATCAATATCAAAAGAATGATAAACATAGATTTGGATCAGATAACTAATGTGTCTTATAATAACGAATTCATTGAATCTTATTCCATATTGAAAGATTAATCGATTAAAAGAATAGAGAAAAGAACAGCATTGAGACTTCTCAGCGGGTTAAACACACTGGTACTAACTCAACTCGTAATGCTAGATCAGACGGGTTAGGGCGCTTTCCACTAGATATGACCGTTCTTGTTTTCATTTCTTTCACTAACCCTTTTCAACAACACATTCATATCCTCACATTACTTTAGTTCTTGATTGAATTGAAGTGATTCTGGATAATGCAGGAGATGGAGTAGGCCTCATATATCCCACCAATTAGTACATGTATTTATGATCACAATTGTTTGTTCGCAAGATACTGAGGTCATATGAAACTTGATCAGACCATTAACGATTTAATAAAGATTCTGGAAATATGATACTCTCCTAAATCGGATGGATTCTTACAATTCCAAAGATTATTCCAATTTCCATTTCTTTCTTTGAAAACGCGATTGAGCAACTTGTTTAACCAACCATGAGCTTAGTTCAACAAATCGCAGAAATTGAGGAGGAGATGGCAAGGACTCAGAAGAATAAGGCAACTGAGAAGCATATTGGTTTGTTGAAGGCCAAACTTGCCAAGTTAAGACGAGAAATCTTGACTCCAAAGAGTTCAAAGGGTGGTGGTGAAGGTTTTGATGTCACGAAGGCTGGAGATACGCGTATTGGTCTGATTGGTTTCCCTTCTGTTGGAAAATCCACTCTTTTGACCAAATTGACTGGTACCTTTTCAGAAGTTGCTGCATATGAGTTCACTACGCTTACATGTATTCCTGGTGTTATTCACTATAAAGATTCAACTCTTGGATTTGCCTGGTATCATTGAAGGAGCTAAGGATGGAAAGGGACGAGGTCGTCAGATTATTGGTACTGCTCGTACCTGTAATATGTTGATGATCGTCCTTGATGCCATGAAACCTGTCACACACAAACGACTTATAGAAAAGGAATTGGAAGGATTTGGAATCCGGTTGAATAAGCAGCCACCTAACATCTACTTCAAGATGAAGGATAAAGGTGGTGTAAATCTGCAAATTATGTCTAAGAACTGTGAATTAGATGCTGAAATCGTCTCTTCGATCCTTCATGAATACAAGATTCATAATGCTGATATCACAGTTCGTTGTGATGCCACAGTTGATGACCTGATTGATGTAATTGAAGGAAATCGTGTTTATATGCCCTGCTTATATGTTCTGAACAAGATTGACCAAATCTCCATTGAAGAGCTGGATATTCTAGCAGAGGTAAGACACATAGAGTAAAAATGATTTATAGCTTGAACATTGTGTTCCTATATGTGCAGGGCGCGAATGGAATCTCGATGAATTATTAGAGAAGATTTGGGAGTATTGTAAGATTATCCGTATTTATACCAAACCAAAGGTGAGAATGGTCAGAAGGAAGTGATATATAGGGTCAGATTCCAGATTACGAGGAACCTGTGATCCTTCATGCAGAGAATCCAACAGTAAGAGATTTCTGTAATCGGTTGCATAAGGATATTGCTCGTCAATTTCAGTATGCTTGGGTATGGGGTTCTTCTGTGAAATATCAACCGCAACGTGTTGGATTGGATCATAAGTTATGTGATGAGGATGTTGTACAGATTGTAAAGAGGGATTGAGTTTTTGGTTGCATTGTTTGTTACTAACATGTGATTTGCATTGTTAGGACGATTTTTCTTCGTCAAATGCATTTCGAACAATGAGTCTTCTCGAAGACTCTTCATACTATCCAATTATCAGAATGAAATTTGGATTAGCTTTTTTCCTGATACCAATTGCAGTGAGTTATCTTATTGGAATTGACTTTGGCTCGCAATTCATCAAGGTTGCTTATCAGCCCTTCAACAGACCACCTGAAATTGTTTCTGATGCTAGTGGAAAGCGAAAAATTGATAACTCTATCTTCTTTGGGGATGATCTTCGGTCTTTTGGAAATATTGCCGAATCTACTACTACAACAAAGCCGGAGTATGTTTATTCTGGAATGAATGAGATCCTTGGCCAAGGAGCCGAATCCAACAAACCTGCTTCCTTTCAACAGCGTGGCTATCCTTATGAGTTTGTGCTCACAGAAAGAAATACATGGGCATTGAGACTCCTTCCGGGGAGTGGGTTTACTGACATTTCTTCAGTGACGGCAGAAGAATTGAACGGAATGATTCTTGACTACATTGTGTCGATTGTTCACAAGGAATATGGTGAAACGAGTCGTGATGTTGTGATTTCGATTCCATCTTCTTTCACACAGCAACAACGTCAGGCTATTCTGGATGCTGCTAGACTTGTGGATATTCATGTTTTATCGCTGATTGATCAGACTACAGCAAGTGCTGTCACATTTGCGATGACACGAGCTGGAAAAGGTGTAAAACGTCTTCTAGTGTATGACGTTGGAAGTCATTATACCGAAGTGAGTGCGGTCGAGATTGAATCTATTCAAGATAACACTGCGTTCAAACGGAACGTGATTGTGTTGGGAAAGGAATCTACTGAGGTTGGAGGAAACGACTTTACAAATGTAGTCACGGGAATCCTTGCAGATCGATTTGAACAGGAATATCATGTAGATCCTCGTCAAGATGCTAAAACAAATGCCAGATTACGATCTAGCAGTCAGAAATACAAGGAGATCCTATCAGCAAATCGTGAAGTGGAGATTAATGAGAATGGTTTGTATGGAGGGAAAGATCTTCACTTCGTTCTTCAGCGAGATGAGTTCGATGAAGATGCCTTGAATGTCGTAGAAGCTATTTTACAGCCGTTACAGACCTTACTGGAGCGATTGAATCTAAGTGTCGTAAGAATGATTTCAGTGTGTCACAAATAGAATGACTTTAGTGAGATTCAACTTATGGGAGGATCTTCTCGAATTCCACTTTTCCAGACGATTTTGCAGCAGGCAGTCGGAAAGTTATCTGTGAATACAAATCTGAATACAGATGATAGTGCTGCATTGGGTTGTGTGTACTATGGAAGTGGCTCGAAGTATTCCAGAAATCGTCTTGAAAAAGTGTATGAATTACCATCTCATACTGTATTCACAACGATTTATCGTATGCGAGAAGATGTTCACAACTTCGATGAAGCGGATTACATTACTGCTAATAATGGTCGAATTCCCAGTTTTCCCGTCTTTGCTGGGCGTTACGGATATGAAAGGGAACGAACTTTCACTTTTCCCGCCTCTTCAGATTTTCGTGTTGCTTTGCATTATCATGAGAATCAGATCCGAGGTACATTAGCAGAGTATCATATTGGAGGAATTCATAATTTGGTTGAATCGATTGAGAATCGCATTGAATCGAATGTTACACTTGTTTACCAAGTGGATGAATTTGGTTTGATTCGAGTTAAGAAAGCCGAATTGGTGAGTAAATTCATCACACAAGAAGGTTGTGAATGATTTATGCAGTAATCTGTAGATCGAATTGCTTATCAGCGTCGTTCAATGTATCCATTCTATCGATATGGACGAGGAGATCCTATGGCAATGTTACGAGGACGCACTCGAACTGATCCTTTAGTAGTGACAGAAATCGTGGAGAATTTAGGAATCTTGCCAATGAGTGCATCAGATTTGAAAGAAAGTCGAAGAAAACTCAAGGAGATGAATTATCGTGATACGAAAACTCGTGCTGATCAGAGAGCATTGAATGAGTTGGAGAGTTCATATTACGATTTGGAGTTGAGTTCGGAAGAGAAAGAGTTTGTGGAGGAAGCGAGTGAAGAGGAGATGAAGTCATTACAAGAGGCATTAGAAACGATTCATGATTATATTGGAAAGGTTCAATCGAAGGAGATTCTGTTTAGGAAAGATGCGATGAAGGCTATGGTGGAGAAGGCAACGAGTATTGTGAATGGGATTCAGAAACGTCTTGAAATGTAGTCCTTTATGTGTGTGTTCTGTGGTTGAAATGTTTGTTCGATCAAATGGTTTCAAATGTCAACAAACAGATAATACTGAAACAGAAAAGACATGACCACAAGTGCATTTAAGAGATACAGCTCCCGCAGGACAATACAATTGATTCCCACATTTGGGACATGTACAAACCTCCATATGAGTATCATTTGTCCTTTGTTTAGATTCACTATCTTTGGATTGTAGATACTGTAATCCCTTCACACGAAGAGGATGATTAGGAATATCCATAAGACAGTAATAATAAGTACTCATCCTAGTTCAATTAATGTAATAATGATACAAAATACCAGTTTCGTGACAAATGACAGAATTCAGCAACATTCTTCATAACACCTAAATCAAAGGGATTATAGAACCGGAATCGTTCATCTTTCAAATATCCAATCTTATAAGCATTAAGGGATTCATAATGAGTAATGTTCTCTAGAACATTCGGAAGCATCTCTTTCAATTGAAGAGCATAATATAGAAACTTAATTAACTAAAATATTACAAATTTAACTCAATCTACAATAAAGATTCCCAAAAGAACTATAAATGTTCTTCGAGTCAGTCCAAAGGTAAAAAGAGGAATAAGAACTCCTTTAAAGAGAAAAATAAGTGAATCCATGATGCCTAGAATAAGGAACAAGACAAAGAAATGTTGATTTCCATATCCAACACAATTGTTAATGAGAATATCATGGTGATCGAATCGAACTACACATTTGTCGCAACTACTTGTGAAATGGACCCATCCTGAACTACGCTGCACAATGACAACTCCGAAGAGGTCGTTTGATTCCACAACTCTCACACATTGTTCCACGTCTTGTACCGGGAACATCAGACTTGTTCAACAAGGATGTCTTTTCCACGTCTTCCTCCCCTTCCATATCCACACAGTATCCTGGAGATAACAGACTAGCTAAAAACATAAAGAGAAGCTCCAGAAGCAATAATCCTGCTTCCACATTAATTGTAGTTGAATTTACTTTTTCTATATACAAAATCAATATTGCTAAAGAAATATAACAGAAAAATCGGAAACGTACTCAAGATTGCCAAAAGCGGAACCAACCAAATAAACCCAGTAAATAAGTACTTTACAAGTTTGCTGCGATACTTTAGATTTGATTTCATTCGCATAAAGTACACTGTAGAAAACTACACAGTCAGATACGAATTCAAGTCCAACACTAAAGAACAAGTTCTCTAGGACTTGCATGACACAATCAATTGAATCGAATACAAATCAAGAGAAATGAAGTGCGATTACTTCTGGAGAGTGACAATGGTTTTGAAATGGGTTTCCGTGTGGGAGGGAAATGGAATTTGGAATTATACTCTGGATCGATAATCTTCAAGAACCCATAATGAAAGACTACTCCTTCAATGAAACGCCCTTTTCTTGGACAAGCACTTTTCTCGATCGATATCCATAAGGGAACTATTCTTTCATCATGAATCGTTCGTATACGGTGAATATGAAGACGAGAAAGGGGAAAGTCATGAAGATGGTGAGGGTACGTGTTTATATTTCATTGAAATAATCTCACAAATGTGTAGGAACTTTATCTGCGAGACTTTATCAGTTGTAATTCTGATGTCTGCGATTCATGTGAGTTGGAAGCTGGAGAGAAGATTACATTATCTGCAGATCCATTTAATCACGAATATTTGATTCCGGATGCCGAGGTCTTAGTGAATCAAGAAGATCTGTTACAGCAGGAGATTCCTCCCCTTTGTGATGTGATTATTCTTCAGTCCGTCCTTTTAGAAGTTCGCAAACGTAGTATTTCTGTATTCAATCAAGTGAGTACGTTGTTGCGGAATTCGTCCAAGCGATGGGTCTTTTTTGCAAATCAGAATTTTGAGAGGACTTACTGTCCGTTTTAGTGATTGTTGATGAGGTATAGTGGATCGACAAATGGAAGAGTCTATAGATGACTACAATGTACGGTTGCTAGTAACTGCAACTCAGTACTTCTATGAACACTTTAAAGTATGAATTATGAAGAGGATATTTCCATAGTCTTATGAGATTGTTCCCATGGTTCTAACAAATACTGTTCAACAACAGACAGTATATTCCAAGCATTCCCATGTCAGTTGCATGACAATCACAGAATTTGTGGATTCATTAAGAGAAGATTACTCCGGACTGAGTGATCATCTGAACCTTGCATCAATTGAAACGGCAGATCCATCGATGATACAAGAAGGTGATATCCCTGCGAGTCATGTCATTGAAGTTCGAAGAAATGATTTGTAGTATGATCCAGTCAAACGACAATACATTCTAAGTAAAGAACAAGGAGCTAACGTGATCTACTACAATTACTTGGATGATGAGATCATTAAGCAGGGATTGGAGAGTGGTCGATTGTTTAAAGGTATCTATCACTCTAATCCTGATAACATTTGGGAAGGACATGTGACGATTCATGTTTCCACGTTTCCACGTTTTAATGAATAGACATCTACCAGTGAGAAGAGTGTGTTAATTAAGGGTCGAGATGATATTAATCGTTCTATTGATGGAGATCAAGTGATTATTGAAGTCTATCCGAAATCTGGCTGGAAATCGGAATCTGCATATTTGATTGCGAATAACACTGAAGAAGAAGCAGAAGAAGCAAAAATGGTGGAAGAGGAGAATAGTGATCGAGTAATGTCAGGTCGTGTTGTTGGGATCGCAAGACGTAACTGGCGCAGTTATTGTGGGTCGATCGAACCCATCGCTGAAGGTCACATTCAAGGTTATGTAAGCATTTGTGTTGTTTTCTGAGATAGGTTTTGTTTGATCCTGTGAATTCTCGAATTCCAAAAATCCGTCTGAAAACTTCCCAATACAATCGATTGTTGAATCAGCGAATTGTAGTGGCGATAGATGATTGGACATGCTCAAGTCGTTATCCCGTGGGACATTACTTGCGATCACTAGGACCGATTGGAGATCGAGAAGTGGAAACACAGGTATTGTTATTGGAGCATGATATTCCTCCGAATGTGTTCAGTAAGGAAGTGTTGGATTGTCTTCCTCCTGCTGATTGGAAGATCACAGAAGAGAATAGTCGTGGTCGTGTAGACTTACGAGAGAATTGTTGTATTGTGTCGATTGACCCACCAGGATGCAAAGACATTGACGATGCACTGCATGCACGTGACCTACCAAATGGTCATATTGAAGTGGGAATTCATATTGCTGATGTTTCGTACTACATTAAACACGATTCACCACTGGATCAAGAAGCTAGAAATCGATCTACATCGACCTACTTGGTTGATAGACGATTAGATATGCTTCCGAAATTACTCACAGAGAATTTGTGTTCTTTAGTTGGAGGAGAGGATCGTTTTGCATTCAGTGTGATTGTTGAAATGAATGACGAAGCGGAGGTGTTAAATCAACGGTTTGTCAAAACAATCATTCGTTCACGCAAAGCCATGAGGTTGCATTGATTCAATCACTTAAACTGTAGTTATGGTGAAGCTCAGTCGTATCTTGATAATGGCGATAATACATCCGAAATTGGTCATTCCATTCATCTTCTCTATTCTCTTTCTCGTAAACTCAAACAACGTCGAATCAATGCAGGAGCATTGAATCTTGCTTCTCCTGAAGTTCATTTTGAGATGGACAATGAGCGTCAAGATCCTCTGAGTCTTGATGCCTATAAACTTCATGAGACGAATAGTCTGGTGGAGGAGTTCATGTTGTTGGCAAATTGCTTGGTAGCTAAACGAATCGTGGATGCATATCCCAAGCTAGCAATCTTAAGAAGGCATCCGGTTCCTGATAAGTGAGTTTGTAAGAGAGTTTAAATCATTCCTAGAACTCGATTTGAAAGTTTGATAAAAATCGCTCGAAATTCTGGAGTACAAAAATAGTACATATTTTATGAATAGTTTGAATTGAATTGTGATAGTAACAAGGAATTAGCAGATTCATTAGATAAGGCTGTAATTCCAGACAGACCATACTATAATCGTTTGTTAAGAATTCTGGTCACTCGTTGTATGACACAGGCTGTATATTTTCCTTCTGGTGAAGTATCTCCAGAATTGTATTATCACTATGGTAAGTTGTGATATTCATCAGATCAATCAAATGTTGGGATCCCAAATCAATCATTTATCTCATCATATCATTCATTCACATATTACAAACATCAAATCATTCACTCTCATTCATCATACACTCATTCATTCATCATCACATCACCTCATCACTGACTCATCCACATCCCTCACTCTGTTATTCCTTTTCTCACATTCAGGTTTGGCTGCTCCAATTTACACACACTTCACTTCTCCTATTCGTCGTTACGCTGATGACATGGTTCATCGTCTTTTAGCAGCTGCTGAGGGGTATGCTCCTCTGCCCTCAGAATATACAGAACGAGAATTCATGACAACTGCAACAGATGTAATGGTAGCTCCTTGTTTTCATCAGTAGAATATGAATGTACGCCATCGGAATGCACAGTTGGCAGGGAGAGATAGTGTCGAATTGTTTACCTTAATTTTCTTCAATCAGAAGAATGAAACAGCTACTGGAGTAATTATGAATTGTAAAAAAAATGGAGTCAAAGTATGGGTACCTAAATATGGAATTGAAGGGACCATATTTATCAATAATACGAATAAGGTAAAAATAGGGTCGATTTTTGACAATTAGAAGAATGAATTGAATCATAATTACAATAATGAATTTGACTTTGATCCAGAAACATGTGTACTAACGAATAAGAATGATCCTAATGACACGTTGGAAACGTTCCAGCCAGTTACTGTAGGCATTCATGTACAGGAGATGAAAGGCTACCGAAAGGAACTCATTCTCTCGTTATTAGCTTCACATGCATTTGATGAAGAGAATAAGAAGAAACGAGAAGGAGATGAGATTGAAAGAGAAAGGAAACGAGTGAAATGGGATGTTTGTTTTGAAGAAATAGAAGAATGAACTCTCGAAGTGTGATTCCAGAGATCAGGATTACCATGAAGAGCTTCTTTCACAGGTAACGTACATTCGTCAATCTCATGCATCAATGACTCATCCAAATGATAATTTACACACTCAGCATTGATTAAGACATGTTCTGGTTTACTAGCTCCAAAGATCTAATGATTAACCACATTCATCATACTCACAATACTTGTAGGAGCTTTCTGACGTAACCAGGCTAAAGAGAGTTGACTCAGTGTCATCTGATTACGAGTAGCAATCTTTTCCAAGCCCTCTAATGCATTGAATAACTCCGTCTCACATCCATTCTCACCATGACGACTGTAAGATGAACGACTTTGATTGAAATAACGACTGCGAGAAAGACCAGGAGGACAGTCCTCCACACAATGATACTTCCCTGTGAGAAGACCCTGAGCAAGAGGTGAATAAGCCAACACTCCCATATGATGCTCCTGGCAGAAGGGAATAATCTCAGTCACAAACACATTCTCACACTTACTGAGTCCTCGACAACACGATTCAGGAGATTGTACGGAAGTTGATTGGAGAGAATAGATACGCCTGTATCCAAAACTATTTGCATGTCCTGACAACCATGATTCGAGATGCCCACTGCACGAATCGAACCGTCTTCAATGAATTCCTTTACTACAGGCATGTACTCGCTTGGAGGAACAGCGTCGTTGGGCCAATGAATCTGATCATCATCCAAGAATGACAAGTCGACTTGTAATAAATCCACATAAT
This sequence comes from Blastocystis sp. subtype 4, assembly GCF_000743755.1. Lineage (NCBI taxonomy): Eukaryota > Bigyra > Opalinata > Blastocystidae > Blastocystis > Blastocystis sp. subtype 4. The sequence goes on along the minus strand of NW_014569349.1, from coordinate 22,925 downwards.
CTGTCTGAAGATTTTCAAGTGACCGACGAAAGATTCGACGCAGATTCTCAGGTTTCAAGTTATCTCCATTTACTTTGGTTGCAAGAACATATTCCTCACGCTCTCTCCCAGAAGCTTTCAATGCATTCCCCAATGCTTGTTCAGACACTAGAAATGAATCCCCCAATTCAATAACGGCCTCCATCATTGTATGCTTCAGCAGTATCAAAGAAATTAATGCCAACTACACATAAGAAAACGACTTTCGAGTCAACCCTCAAAGGCATTCTTCACAATCTTCGCTTCTACCTCTGGTGTCTACTTATTAATAGGCTGCAACAACGATTACTTGCTTGACATACAACATTGTATCGCCAAACTGCCAAGTACCCAAAGTTAGGGTAGATACCTAACCAGTATCGTTTACAGGTAGATCTACATCAAATTCACCGAGTTTCGTATGAGGAACCGAAATAGACATTTTCCAACTGATTCTCTTATTGCCATTTGATTATTAACCCGAAATCCCTCACACTGAACATCTGGAACAAACAAGAAACACAATAATGGATGCAACTAGTATAGCGAATACCATTAGTTACTTGCAGCAGCCACCCTTCTTTCCCTCCTTCTTATCTGAAGAAGAAATCTTCACTGTCTCTGATTTCTCTGCCTTGTAGTCCAGAGCCCCAGCCTCTTCTGTCTTACGCTTTACGACAGCCTCAGCAAGGGACATGAAGGCTTCATCAACATTGGTATTCGTCTGAGCTGAAGTCTCCGCAAAGGGTATGCCGAACTTCTCAGCAAGTTTCTTACCTTCCTCCGTTGATACAGCCTTTCCATTATTCCATCACCTAACGACATACTCTTTGGGCCTCCAAATCGCACTTGTTACCAATCAAGATCTTGTTTACGCTAGAATCAGCATGCTATTCCATAAAAGAGACGGTTTCAAGCTCTACCTGAGAAATCTGTTCCATCCATGAAGAAATGCTCTCAAACGAGTTTCGATCAGTCACATCATAAACAAGGAGAATACCTTCCGAACCTCGTACGTACGAAGTAGTAATGGTTCTGAAACGCTCCTGACCAGCGGTATCCCAAATCTATAGGGTCAATTCGCTTCCATAAAACAAACCTGAAGTTTCACCGTCTTTCCACACACGTTCACGGTCTTGATCTTGAAATCAATACCAATAGTGGTAATGAATGTCTTAATGAATGTATTCGAAGCGTATTGCATTAGCAGACAAGTCTTACCGACACCTACAGTTCCATTAGCCTTCTCCAGAGTGAAGAAACACTAACCTACCAGAGTCTCCGATCATCAGCAGCTTGATTTGCATATCAAAGTTCTTCTTATTAGCAGCCATACTTCCTTGTAGTGATATAAATCTGTGTTGAGGAAGATATGCAAAAGTAGTCCCTATTTGTGTCAATGTTATAGGACCCTTCTATCAAATAATGTCCCTATTTCTCTATTATTGTTTCATTTACAAGCCAACTATTTTACTTCATGGATCCGATTATTTGTATTGCGTGATTGTTAACCATAAGGGATGCACTTCTCAAAGTGATAGGAATCCACCATAAGTACTATCCCATAATTGTGTGCATGTCAGTATTCTTCCTTTTGGTATTGTAATGAACGTACAATCTCCTAACAGAATGATTCGTGACTTACAAGAAATGAATCCGTTTGTATTTGGCGAGATTACGCAACTTCACTAGGAGGGCGTTTCATCAAGTCCACGATAGAATTTCGTCGTGCTGTCTCAGTATCTCTGAATGTATTTTCACATCAATCGAATTCAGCAGTGACTCTCAGAAAGAAACTCTCCACACCCTTCTTTACGTGTTTAATATGCAGAACGAGAACGGAAATTACGTTGAGCTTTACATGCCCCGCAGATGGTAGGATGGTCGTTTCTAGCTGTTATTCTAGCGACTGGACCCACCGTGTGATTGACTCTCGCGATCATGCTTCTGTCATGGTTGGTTTGAAGAGAGAAGAAGTAATTGCTTAGATCAACGTTGCTCGTCTGGACCCCAAGACTGGTGTTGCTACTGGTGAGGTTGACACTGTTTCCATCAGTGGATATGTCCGCTCCAAGGTAGTTTGTGACTTTTGTTGTTGAGTTGTAGGGTGAGTCTGACGCTGCCATGTGCGAGCTGTGCAAGGATATGTAAACAGTTGTCTTGATGAAATCCAGTTGTGGAGGTTGTTGTGTTTGTTGGAATTAGCATGTCATTATCGGAATTGATTTATCATTGCTGGAGTTCATCCTTTGTTGTTGTCCTCGTATCGATGTACCGTATCACATTTCTTTTCTGCATGCTTCGGTGTGGCACTTCGCTTTCACGGAGGGCCTTATTACCTTCGAAACGATTCGTAGTGTGTATCAGACACATCAGTAAAGTGAATCAACCGCAATATCCTTCTCCTCGCGATCAGGAATTGGTAAACAAGTATTTTTACGATGTGACGGTGGAAGGAGCAAAGAGTGAATTGGAGGATGCTATGAAGGTGAATTCACCTGTACCGCATTTGTTGTGCAATTTATTAGTAGTACAAATATACTCCGATGAACTGGCTTCCAAATCAAATAAAAAAGAACCCCGAGATTGCAGATCGACTCCAAGACTACTATGTATCGATTTGAGTGTGGTTTTATTAGTAGAAACGATGTGTGAAGAATCTTCCCCCTACAACACGTATGGAATATGTTGGTTGCTCTGATTGGAGTTGAACTGTAGTTATTTGCAAAGAAGATGAATCTTCCTGAGATTTGGGATACAGATTTGGTATTTTTGATGATCCTAAATGACTCGTAGGTGCCCTTAGCTCCTGTGCGTCGTCCCAAGGATATTCCGGAGGATCATGAAGTGGATGTGTGGACATATCGAGACTGGAAGAATGTGGCATTGACTGGTTCAACTGATGCTCCCAATTCCAAAGCTAAAGCCAAATTGTATCTGGAAGAGAACGGACTGGATCCTCGTATCGTTCAAGACCTGGATCCTCGAATCACTTCTCTAACAAATAAGCTGTTGGAACCTATCCTATCAAAGGAGAAATCTCTGGAGGAGATTGAGAAGGCAGTTGATATGAGTGTGACAGAAGAAGAGGATCTGGAAGCGAATCGGTTCCATTGTACCCATCAGAAGGAAGATGGTGATTCATTGGACGTGGAAGGAGCGAAACGATTGATGCGTAAGAAGCTAAGAAATATGAAGCGAGCTCAGCCAATGGAATCCCAATCTGAGGTATCAGAAGGAACTACAATCGAGAATGAAACCTTTGATGTGACTGAGTTCCGTAAGGATGATTGGAAGAGATGAATTGCAGGTCAGTTGGTGCAGCAGTATCGTGGAGAGAAAAAACAGAATCAGGGAATGACAGTAATTTCAGAGGAGAGATTTGATGTGTAGAGACCCTTTGAGACTGGATATACACTCAAGATTCGGAATGTGGATAAGGTGAAGGAGGAAGTGTGATATGATGAATAGAAAAAGGCAAACATGACAAGACGATTGGCATCTGCTTTAGTGTGCTCAGGTACAGAAAAAGGAGGATTAGCTGTGGGATATGCTCGCAGTGAGAAGTCACCTGATGCTGTGATGAAGGCTGATGCTATGTCAGTTAATCATCGACTCTTCATTGAACTATATGAGGATCGAACACTATTTGCTCCACTAATGGGAAAATTCAATCAGACACGTGTTAAGATTCTGCCTGGTAGGGATTGCAAATGAATGATCATTCAGCTCGTCGAGGTCATGGAATTAAAGGAAGTGATCTGTTATATGGATTATTGAATTCTCTGGGTGTTCAAGATGCTATTTGCAAGGTTTATGGGAATACAAATCCTTTCTCTGTAACTCAGGCAGCAATGAATGCATTAGCGAAATCCATATCAATTGAGGAACGAGCCTTGTTAACGGGAAGAAGATACTTTAATATGATTTACAAACGAACGAAGAGTATGACGGAGTAAGTGGTTTAGTAGTTTGTTTGTTGATGAAACAGTTGCTAAAATGACTTCTTGTTCTTGAAAACGAGAGGTGGTTCAATCGACATTTGTCATTCGAGAAGAGAATCATGAATCAGTAACAAACAAAACAAAAGGCTTCATAGTCATACAAGGATCGTGATGCCTGTTTAAGGTTAAACTATACATCATCTCACAATTCTTCTCTTACAATACGTTTTGCCATATCCTCAAGCCACACTTTAGCTTGAGGATCACTATAAATCTGTAATTGGTTATTGTACAATTTCATAATCGAACTACACTTAACTCCCTCCTATCAATCCTACGGTAATTCTGGATCTAATGCTTGGCATACTGCAGCCATAGCTAAAGTTTTCACACTAATCGAACTCAGATTTCGTGAAGGCTATGATCAAGGAGACACAAGAATTCAACCTTGTTTGTGCCATGGGGATCTAACAAGTAGTGTAATGTCAAACCGATCAGAGAAGTTGAAATGCGATCATTTCCATAGACCCATCCAGGCTTGATAATACTCAGTCCAATGGGTGATGCAGTGGACTGGGATTCCTATCATTCAACTGCTCTTCAATGCGTATTTTGCTGTATTCAATCAATGCTTCTTCTGCTCGTTTCTTGGTTTCTCGCTCAGCCTTTGTAGCAACTGGAGGCATAAAGTTTGTTGAGACGTAGACAAAGCGGTTAGCTTTCATTTGCTACGAATTACATTATGATACAATGTCTACTCTGGCCATCTCAATGCTATGAAGTGCTCCTTCGTAGTTACACTCCCATAAACGCTTTTCATTCCGATAGGAAGGACGGGTTGTGTAGATCATTGCCTACAATTACAATTATCATCTGAAACTACTGTGCAACCCGCTTCAACTACTTGTGGATCCCATGTATCCGGTTTGATGGCATTTCCTTGTCTCCACTGTGTCTACATTGAATTCAGATACCAATCACATACACGTGTTACCCATTGCTGATTCTCTGGGTCGTCCGAAGAATAAACAGGAGGAAATGGATTGACCGAAATACTCACTGGAATCAATCCACATTGAGCAGCAATCCGACAGATGTATCTCCCTACAAATCCGTTTCCTTAATTGAAGAGAGAAAGAACCATCTACCTCCCACAACAACCAGATCTGGAGAATGTTTAAAATAGTTCAGTTTAGCAAGCTTCGCCAAACTGTCAGTTGCTTGATTCATAAAACAAATTCACTTTGACGGCATCGCAGTTACTTCTTTAATACTAAAATCCTTTGTTTGACTCCTATCATATTGTCGCGGATCATTCATTGGATAGTACAACTATGGAATCCAAGCACGAAGCACTTCGAAAACTCTTGGAATTCTATTTCAGTGATAGCAACTTGTGTAAGGATTCTTATTTAAGAGAGAAGATGAATGGAAATCCAGAACAGTGGGTCTCCTTCGAAACTCTCCAAACCTTTAACAAGTGAGATATAAAACAGTATTATCACATAGAGTCAAACAAATTGCAACAGAATTGAGTGATCTTCAGAGAGCTGTGACGCTTTCGTCTCAATTGGAACTGAATTCAGACAAATCTTGTGTTCGACGATGTGTACCATTTGAAATGAAAGAGATTGGACCAGAATACTCAGTCTATGTTGAGGGTTTGTCATCCCAGTGGAATCATGATACTGTTTCAAAGATATTTTCTTCTTGTGGAGAGATTTCATATATCAGTTTGCCTCGTCATGCGCAAACGGGCCAATTTCGAGGTTTTGGCTTTGTTGAATTCAAAACAGGTTGGAATTTGATTATTGAAGATAATAAGATAGTGGAAGGAGCGAAAAATGCCTTAAGTCTCAATGGTCATCACGAAGCTTCTTGGGTAAATTCGTTAACAGTGATACCGAAACAAGAATGGCTTCGGAAAAAAACGCAATATAAATCAAAGACATCGCGACAAGGATCTGAAAAAGTACACAAATCAATGCCATATCTTGTTGCATCCTATTTAAAAGATGGAGCAACGGCAAAAGAATTATGGAGGTTGTTTAGTGCGATGGGACCTATTCATTCTCTCGTTGTATATAAAGGAGGAGAAGCAACCGAATGGGTGAATCCATCTTCGTGTATAGTTCAGTTTGAGAGTGAGATTGTATGATTGGAAAATGGATGTGATGGATTAGTGTACAGAACGATGTAAGTTTTTCTTTACAACCTATCCACAATGGATGCGACAAGACCATGCTGTTGAGATTCGTGTAATGACAGAGATAGAGCAAATTCGATTTCAAAAACATCATTCTCCACCAATTCTAGATGAACCAGATGAAAAACGAAGACGTATTGGTTGATAATCATGTTTGTGGAAAACAAGAGAAGAAAAAAAAAGGATTTGGAAGGACGCAAATCTCAACTAAAGGAACCCCTATTAATGGTGACGATACCACCATCGAACAATGAGGGCAACAATAACAATACAAATAATAGTTGACAATGAGAACAATCGTCTCCGGATGTGAACATCTTTGTCATCATGGAATTTGGCAAATACAGTATCATCAACTTCAAACAATGAACTAGTTCGCGAAACAAACCGATTGAATGCATTTCCATCATTCTCGGACTTGTAGCCTGTTAACTTCTTCATGTAATCCATCAATCCTTTTTTCTTTGATTGCTTTGTTTTCCATTCAGATCCATCATAAAAATCGTTCCAACATTCATTTAACAGTCTACGTCGATATCCAGTGAAATTGTCCTTTAAGTACTTTGGGAGACCAATAATCCATGTAACACTCATGTAAGGATTACCACAGAATTTCCACTTGATTTGGGGGCATATCGTGATAGTACGATCAAAACACCCTGAAAAGAAATATTCGATAATATCAATAGTACTACTCACATCCAACTCTCGAAAGTTCATGCACCTTACCTTTAGAAGATACATACAATCATTCACATTAAACTGGACCAATTCAAATTTCATCGTCTTCATATAATATTCAACAACTGGAAACCAATAGGTGTTCTCTAGAATAATACACCAATTCTTCTCCACTTCACAGTTCGCTATATAGTTAGCCAATTCTTTCAAATAGACTGGAGAAATCATCGTATGCCATTCGGCCCTGACAATTTCTCGCAGTGTCAAGAGAACAAACTCATACTGTTGAAACTTCTCTGAAAGGGATGAACACACTTGTGAATGGTTGTTAAAGTATTCGTAACTGCAATGAATATCAAAATGACTAGTCCCAATATTGAGGCTATTCAGGAGATCTACAAACATCATGACGTTGTAACTCTCCCCTTTCTTCGTCATCATCACTTGTCCACCTTCCAATTCGTTTCTAATGGAAAAATGAGAATCGTACACAACCGCGGTTATTTCATCAAAAGAAACAAGAAAGAAATTCCGAGATGTATTCAATAACGGAACAAGGAGAACATACAAAAAAGTAGCAAACCCTCCCCAGATAGATGTAGTGAACATCCACTTTGTAAACGAACTTGTGTAATTAACAACAACACTCGGCCGAATGGTGAAGTCTCCATTGTACCATGCAGATGCCAACATTGCCAGATAGAAGGATGATAATACCATGCACAAGTGAAAGGTCGCTGGTTCGAATCCATCTTCTTCTGGAACCTGAAGCACTGAATCTTCTACGTCCGACTTCACTTCTTCAGGAGATTCTGAATGGATTCGATGGGCTATCCAGTAGCCAGCAACGACGAGAAGAAGAACGTTAATGATGGTAATGAGGTAATTGGAATAGGATTTGAACGGATTGCTGTTGGAATCAGGATTGGCCAAAAGAGAGAGGAATAAGTAGAAGACGATGATAAGGAAGAAGGTAGAAGCAGGCAAGAAACCTCGATTGATCTTCTCTGACATGGAGATGCCACAACATCTAGATGAGAGGGAGGAAGAATCGATACACAATGCCCATGAGAAGAGTAATAGTGATGGTAACGATATTGAAAGTAGAGATGTGTCCTGGGACTGAGAAGATGAAATAGCTGAGAGTGAATGAAACGAATAAAGGATACAATGAAATACAAAAACCGATGGAAACAATGAAGAAGAGAAGGCAAAGTGTGATGTACATCGATTTGTACTGATTAGCGCAACAACAGGTTTTATCTGTATATCTGTATCGATCCTATGGATAATAATAGACGAAGAGAGTTACATTCGTTTCATCGATCTTCATCAACAGCCAATCATGGAACGTGAATGCCATGTCCACCAGTGACATTGTTTGGAGGACAAGATAGAAAAATGATGCAACACGAGCGATATTGCGGAACACTCTTATGAATACACTAGACTGGACACACCAAACGAAGATATAGGCGAAGATTCCGACAACAAGAAGGAAAATAAGAAGGAATAGGTGATGAACAACTGGCCAAAAGAGTGTACATAATAACATGAAACCAAAAGATGCTACCATGGTCAATGAGACTCGGTAAATAATCTCGATCCCATGTCTTTTGAACATCTTATCCAGATTTGTATCAACAATCTACAGTTGATCTTCTACTTATCGAATACAGAATTATCCGATGGTAGATACTGAATAACAATACAAAAGACGACAGACAGCAAATAGACGGCGAAATAATTGTAGTTTGACATTTTCTTTCCTTTGTTACCCCAAAGTCCACAAAGAACTCCTGATAAGCAAGAAAAGATGCTAAATGGGCTTGGACACATGTTTTCTGGTGATTCATAAGAAACCGTATCTCTTCTTTTCGTGTTGGCAACAAAGAGAGATTAATACTATTGTACATTGGGTACGGCAATATATACTTTCTTTCCGCTTCCATCCTCTGCAACTGCTTCAATTAAATGAACGTTATGAAGCATTTGTATACCTGGAATCTGTGTTATTGGAGGAGATGTTGGTGTTGGATGAAGTGGCTGTGATTGTTGTGGTATGGATGATGTTGATTGTACAGGCTGTAATGTTGAAGGTAGAATGACGATAGGGTGTTGATTTGATAGAGGTTGTTGGGATCCAAGTTGAATTGGAGTAGGTGAGTGTGATGGGAGTTGAGCTGCCTGTTGAACTGGTTGAGGCTGTTGGGCTGAGCGTTGAACGGGTTGCTGAGCTGGTTGAAGCTGGTGGACTGACTGTGGTACAGATGGCTGCACTTGCTCCAAAGGTACTGGCTCTGTCTGTGGAGCTGAAATCCCATCTTCTTTGCTCTTCCCACAACAACAACACCCTCTCTCCTTTTCCTCCCCTATCTCTTCCTCCATCTCCATTCCCTCCATCTCCTCACCTAAGATATACGAAGCCATAATCCCTTCTGGCTCACAACAGGCACAACGACAACAGCAACAGCGATCTTCATCTTCCTCAACACAACATGAACAACAACCTCCTGTTTTGAAGGCAGCTTCTGGATCCACTTCACGACGAGGCTGATCATGTTCACCCAAGTAACGCCGCTGACGACGATAACGACGCAACTGAACAATCAAAACTGATAATCACTTAGATTCTTAATTATACATGCTAAAAACAATCCTGGAAGAAATGCCAATTCTAACCAACACAAAATCAAATATGTTCGAGAAAAAATGGAAAAGTTCTTCAGATGTACTTCAGATATGTATCGACTAGAGAAAACTGAGCCCACAATCATCCAAGAGAACTCAATAGCAAGAACAAAGATATACAAGATACTAAGAAGAGTAGTTAGACTTGATCGATGTCTACTCTTAAGAAATCGATTTCACCAATACTTTTTGGTTCGTTTCCACAAAAAGTAATAGCGAATAAAGAAGAACAAGAAAATGCCATGAATAAATCCAATAATTACACGAATCTAGACGTTATAGCTCCAACTCATATATACAAAGATCCAAAAGATGGCTTTCTGAGACAAATCGAAGTGACAATACACAATAAGAAGAATGAAATATACTACAGATGGAATAAAATTCAGTAGTGTATTAAAATAATGCAATAGAGGAGAGAGTGGAGCATTGGTTCGGAGTGGGGCATGGATAGGTTGCATGATATCGAGAATCCAACTCACAGGATTATGGAAACAAAATGAGAGACACTTCTTCTAGAAGCCAAAAATACTGCATGTTTTGACTCTCTCAATTATCTCATTAACAACTATGAATTGGATCCTTTCTGTACTATTCTTATTCGCTATTGCAACTTCTGAATATTATGTAGAGTATGGAGGATAAATGGATTCTGATGGATAGTTCTCTCGGAAATCTGAATTTGGACGAGTTCATGCGACTATCATCAGATGAATCGAACCAGCATCTCTTAGTTGGCTTTGTTTCGGAGAGTTGTAAGCGTTGCCAAGATTATTACTATCCTTTGGTTCAAGCACTTCATGCATTTCGAGGTGTTGATGTAATGACATTGTAACGAAGTTATGGATAGATTGTCATTGCAACCATGAATACTGCCGAAGCTGAAGGCCATTTTGGATCTTGTGACGTCAATACTGAGGCTGAACTTCCCGAATTCCGATTATATAAGGCTCACACTGGAGTCTGTTTGGAGAGTCCTGACAAACAATTCGATTTGAAATGGGTTGCCAAAGAACTAAATGTGAAAATGAAACCTTCTCGTTGGACAGAATTAACTGATAAGACATTCACCAAATTCGTTCATAACCCTAAAAAGAACTCTATAATTGAAGTTTACGCACCTCGCTGTATCTCTTGTCAAAACCAATATAATGATCTCGAACGAATTCTTGTTGCCTTTGACGTAGTTGTTGTTGTTTCGTATGATCCTAGTCTGAACCTGTTCAGTTCGGTAAGATTGATAGTGACCGATATCGTCATTTCTGTTCTCAATTCAATATGTCAACATTACCACACTTTTTGTATTATCCTATCGGGAAACCTTACACTGACAAACAGCCAACAGTACAAGGAGATACAGCAATGTTGGATTACTTCAATGGATTAATCGGTTGTAAGCGTGAGATCGATGGAAGGATTTCAGATCGATTTGGATTGGAGCGAAATATTACTCGCCAATTAGATCGGTTTATGAATGTAGAATTGATTGTAGATATACATTTTAGGGAGATTCAACTATGAAGATGTCTGTAATTGATGATGTAAAAAGTCATATGAAAGATTACAAGAATGCAAAACTGTATTTGCATGTAATGAAGAATGTGGTCGAAAAGGGAAAATCATTTTTGAAAGAAGAACGAAGCAAGCGAATGAAGAGTATTCGTGAAATGGGTGTGTTCCATAAGAAATATCCCATCAATAAGACCTATTTGAACATCATCAACTCATTCATGAAATATGATTTCTCAGGTCTGGTATCATTGAATGGAGACAACTTTGATAAGATTGTGAATGGAAAGAGAAATGTTTTGTGTGTCTTCTTTAAGAAGGATTGTGAGACTTGTGAAGAATTCAAGAAGGAATACATATCCTTGATAATCATGAGATAGTGATCACTTAACATCCAGAATGAAGCAGCAAATCATGGTGTTCCTGGAGTGGTCTTTGCATCGTTGAATGCTGACAAATACAATTTTATTGCTGTAAGTGATAGCTTAACAAGTGAAGAATAGAAACGATTCAATCATCACAAGAACCCATCGTTGAAATGGTTTGCAAAAGGAGCAGACGTGAATGTGAGTATTGTTAGATTAATATGATGAATAGACTCCTGAAGAAGTTCAGATCAAGCATACCAAGCAAGCTTTCTTGGAATTCTTAACAGATCGGATGGAGGGTGAGGATTCTTTGTAGAGAAGTGAGAAATAGATATGAAAGAAGCGGAGATTGAAGATGCTGAATTGTAAGGTGGTTTATTTGTTTGTTGATACCATTCCTTGTGGTACCATAAAGAGAGAAGAATACCGGAATGAACCCTCTTTGCGAATGACTTTACTCAGTACTAGGATTCAAACATGTAATAATACATGACCCATATTCCATAAGTCTATCAGAATTACTTTCATGGAAAGATGGAATAAGTCATTCCATTAGAAGGCATGCAAACCGAATTCTGGGACTTTAACCATTTTTACGATCAAATTATGATTTGGTCGTCATTGCATCAGATAATTAATAGTATCGTGCCTCAGAAAGTGGCACGGAATCTTGCAGATGTGATTTGTTTTGTTTGACAGTAATGGTGACTTGTAGACAGTATGAGTGTTAACAGTTCATCTCTCCTTATCAAGGGAATAGGTATAATTAAATTGATAAAGTTACTAAGTAGGTTGTATTCTAGTTGGAAGTTTCGTTGCTCTTATATATTTGGGTTGGAAAGACCGCCAACGTTACCTTCGTTCGCTCGATAACCCAACTCCCAGGGAATTGGAAACAATGTCTCCCAAGCAGGTAGAAACCATCGTTTCTTGTCACTTAGATTGCTATGTATTCAATGCTAATGACACGCACTTCAAGTCGTGTGATGGGTTGTTTGATGAGTTTCCACATGTACCTAAACTGTCCTAAAATTACTTATAGTCCAAAGATTATGCGAAAGCCTCTGTATGCATCGATGTGTCGTCTCATTGGAATCAACACCGGAGAATTTGAGTTGGATTCGTTTCATTCCTTCATTCTAGAGGAACTTACGAAGATTACAAGAGTCCTAATGAGTTTTTCACTCGCTCATTAAAGGAAGGGGTAGAATCGAAACGTGCTTCTTATCTTATAGGCACGTAAGATCATTCAACATGATCAAGTGTTGGTATCCCCATGTGATGGAACTGTATCTTACATGGATGTTAATCTTATTACCACTCCCAATCTTCAGGTTCACCAAGTAAAGGGAATTCGTTACTTGCTTAGCGACTTTTTAGGATGTTCTGTTCCCCATGATCGTGAATTCCACATTTTCTCCTGATTTTTAGATCCTACTCACAAATTATATACAATTACATTGTATTTATCACCTTCAGACTATCATCGTGTTCATTCTCCATGTTCATTCAGCATTCATGATCGTGTTCATTTTCCCGGCAAGCTGTTGCCAGTCAAGAATTATTTTGTTCAGAATGTGAAGAGTTTATTCACAATTAACGAACGAGTGGTTTTAACAGGAACCTGGAATCAGGGATTCTTCTCTCTTGGTATGGTTGGAGCCTATAATGTTGGTTCCATTTCATTAGCGAATTCTCAAGACTGTGATTTGCGTACAAATCGAATGCGAGGATACAGAAGAAGGAATCAGAACTACTGCTATCGAAAGCACTATTCTCCTTCTGTGGATGCATGTGCTGGAGATTTAGTTGGTACTTTTCATGTTTGTTTGGGTTGGGGGAATGAGAAGTAGTTGGGGTCTACTGTTGTGTTGGCATTTGAATCTGATGAATTCACTTGGACTGTGAAACCAGGCCAGAAAGTGAAAATGGGGCAAGCTCTGGGGTATGTTCGGTATTCACCTGAAGTAGAAGCAATTTGCTATGGAAATGAAGAATCAGAGTGTACGGTAGTGAAGATGGAAGAAGGGAGTGATTCGGATGAGCTGGAATCAGTCGGAGCTCCGGAGGAAGTGAATGTGATGGATGATGAATCCATTGAGTTAGAAGAGACAGAGAATTACAGGTTGGAGGAAGTGGAAGAAGAGGAGACTCAGGTCACTCCAGTATATCGAATGAAATCGGTTCGAAAGATCCTTGGTGGATTTGCGCAAAGGTCTTGATATGTTTGTTGATTCTTCATAACTCCTAAGTAGTCTTAAGAAACAAGCAAACTAAAACCATTAATGTACATCTCGTCCCCAACCAGGACAGTTCATATTCATATCCACTTCATCGTCATAAGTACACCCACAATAGATACAATAGAAATAAGTTGATCGTAGGTACCGAATCATCTTCTCTAAACATCCAGTCAATACTTCTACATCACAATCATCATCACCACTCAGTAACAGAGGATTTCTTCCTTTTCCATTCTCTTCGTCCAACATCTCAATGGCACTTTGAGCTTGCCTTAGATCCTTTAGCAAGTTTTTTCTATCTGCTTTTTGGCGAACATGCTGATCGTATTGCTGCTTCTTCATATTGTAGTATATTTGATTTCTTAGTATCCGAATATTCTTTTCGTATTCGGATTCTTCCCGTTGACGCTTTTCTTCCTCCTCATGACCGATCCCCACTTTATCATACTTCAATTTGATTGGAATTGGTTCTTTGATACCCTCAGCATCCTTACCCAGACCATCTCCCGGTTTGAAACCCATTTTCTGGAGCATTTTCATTCCGAAGGATTCATTTGAAATGGGTTTATTCAATCCCTGAAGCAGTATTTCCTGTGGATCGATGGAAACGGAATCAGCATAGTCTCGTTTTTCACCTTTTCGAAAAGCAGCCACGGAAGTCTGCCACTGCTGGTCCTCCTCTATCTTACGGGACTCGTTCTCCCTCATAAAGGCATCCATAGGGTCATAATCATCCATGACAACAATTATGTGATGTTTGCTGAAAGAGTGGGGAATTGTCTTTCCAGTCATCTCACAATGATCATTTCAATCTTTCATCCCAATGTCCCTTTCGCGGCTTTTTTCCCACCTTTTTTCTCACTTTGAGTTTATTCACCAGCAGTCATGGAGGGAAGGCGCCGCTCTAGGCGAAATGCTGATCGTTCAGCAAAAGCACGTCAAATGGTAAGTGGTTGTTTCGTTTCTTGTGATCTTGTAGCTGGAGGAGGATATGAAACAAGAATTACCAATTGTAGATTGGAGCGAGGATAAAGTGATCATTTAGATATCCAATGTGTATGATGAAGTAAGCACAGAGGAGCATGACAGGATTGTTCGTGATCGTATCAAAAATGGCCAGTTTGTTGTTGGAGATCGTATCTTATGCAGTTGAATTCTAATTCTGTAGGAGATGGCGATCCAATTGCGAATGAATATTATGATAACGGTGAAGATGAATTTGGCGAGGATCTTGTTGATGAGGATGGTTTGATTTGATATGTTTGGATTCCTTATAGACGATTTCTACCGAAATGGTGAATTAGCGAAGAAGTTCATGAAAATGGGCGAAAAATCGGCCAAAGAGAACTTAGGAACTGTTCGAGGCCGTATTGATCGAGCCTTCTTTTCGAGGGGTAAAGAGTTTTCAGCAGCAAAGAAAGAAGAGATCCCTACAAAGACGAAAGGAGTCATGGATGATGGTAAAAGCAGAGGAGAGACTTGATTTTCAGATCAGTTGGATGAACTTCTAAACTTCGATGAAGAAGAACCATCATCTGTAAAACGCCCTCAGGAATCTCTTGAAAGCAGACTGGAACCACTCTCAAAGAAGCTAGAAGTGGATGATGCAAGTGAATTACCTGAGATGGATGTGGAGGAGGTTAACCAACAAAGTATACTGAGTGAAGAGAATACTCCAATTGATCGAAATCTAATGAATGAATATGAGAAGATGAATCCTGTTTTGGCTCCAAAACCTGTCAGTATGGATGATGAGGAAATTATGGAATTACTGAACAGAGAGTTACCAGAAGAGCCAAAGCAGGATATAGAGGATTCTGAGTTGTTGGCTACCTTGGATGCTTTTGAGAAGTCTGAGACACATCAGAATATGAATAGTTCTCAGAGTGTGAATATATCAAGTCATTCCCAGAAGGTAACACCAGCTCAGTTCACGAAAGAGATCGAAGAGAATATTGATCGGGTATTGAGTGTAATTCAGCAGGACTCAACTCTTAACGATCTTCTGACAGATCAAATCCAATCAAAACCATCGATTCCATCTGCTTCTACTTCTGTTATAAAGACCGTGGATGGTATTTCTTCTGTTCGCTTTTATCTGATTGATATTTTTGAAGATCCTAATACCAGTCCAGGAGTATTGTATCTCTTTGGTCGAGTAGCCACAGGGAATTCCTTTGAGAGTGCATGTCTCATCATACAAAATGTACCCCATCATCTTTACTTTCTTCCTGCTGTATCTCCTTCAGGAGATCGTTACGATGTTAGTGAAGTGAAAGAGGAGATTCTAGATTCGATGAAGCATATCATCAAATCTCCAAGTGAAATAGCTTTTCGGATTGATCGAAAGAAGTATGCTTTTGAAATTGAAGGCATCCCAACTGAAGAAGTATCCATGTTTTTTGGAATGCCTAAAATCTAGACAGATTATATTCATGTGATGTATCCAGGTCGATACACACAACCAGTTTCGCTTCATGGTCGGAGTTATCAACATGTGTTTGGCACGACTACTTCGTAGTCATGTTCAGTTGTTTTGAATCGTAGAGCCACAGAGAGTTTCCTTATAACATTAGGAATCAAAGGTCCACAATGGATTGAAGTGAAGAATGTGAAGCTTCGAACGGAGAAGCGTTCGTTCTGTCAACATGAGTTTGAAGTGATGGATTGTCGATCGATTAGTGTTATTGAACATACTCCTGTTCCTTCTCTTCGAATGCTTTCTCTGAGTTTGGCTACAATCACTCAGAGTTCTACTAATCAAACAGTGGTTTGTGCTGCTTGTGCGACGGTATATGATCATGTTTCATGCACAACGACAACTCCAGATTATGCCAAGAAACCTCATCATAGTGCAAGTGTATTGTTTGGGTTGGTTTACCATTCTAGTGGATTTATCCAGCTTTCTCATATCCACTTCAGTTCCAATCTCAACTACAGAAAGACCGGTTGAATCCTCATATGATGAACACGGAGAGTGATCTACTTAGATCTCTGTTTGACTTCATTGCTTCAGAGGATCCTGATGTGATTGTGGGTCATAATATTCTTGGTAGTGATCTACCTGTACTCCAATCTCGTCTGCTGCGATTGAAGCTTAACCGTTCCAAACTAGGCAGACTTCGTCGAACCAGTCCAATCCCACGTGTACTAATGAATGAATTGCCTTCTGTTCTACTTAGTGGTCGACTCTGTGTTGATACGTATAGTTCAGCCAAGGAACTGACTCACGAGGAGGATTACTCACTCTCATATCTTGCTAAGAAGTTTGCAAATTTGTCGATTCAGGAATTTGAGAACCAACAAATCTCACTTCTGTATACTGATTCAAATCGACTTTCAGGACTTCTGAAGTCACTTATTCTCAATACGAATGCGATTGCTCAATTGTCTTTTGGTTTACAAATTCTCCCACTGACTCATCAAATTGCAACTATTTCTGGATTACCATGGAATCGTTGTCTTCGTTCAAATCGATCGGAAAGAGTTGAATATTACTTGCTTCATGGTTTCACACAATTAGGATTCATTGTACCTGATAAGAATGTGAAGCAGAAACTTGGAAAACGTAAAGCAAAGTATACAGGAGGTCTGGTATTGGAACCAAAAACAGGATTGTATGATGACTATGTGATTGTGTTGGATTTCAATTCATTGTATCCTTCAATCATTCAAGAGTTTAATCTGTGTTATACCACTGTCACACGAGCGAAACATAGTGATGAAGCCGAGAACACTGAAGAGGTGACTCCTACTGGACAGGATGATGATGGAGATGTTATTGTTACTGAAGATGCAGAGTTTACAAGTCGTTATTCATTGATATGAGTGATTGATAGTGCCCTCATTACCACCAACAGTACCAGAAGACCAATTGGCTCCTTTACCAAAAGTAGCTTTGATCCTGAGAGTTGACTCCTAGTTGATTCGATATCTAGTACAGAAACGTCGTGAGGTCAAATCTCTTATGAAACATGAAACTGATTCTTTGAAGATCACTCAATTGAATATCAAACAATTGGCTCTTAAGATTCTAGCCAATAGCATGTACGGATGTTTGGGATTCCATAACAGCCGATTTTGCGCCACCGAAATTGCGTCAACCGTAACAACCACAGGTCGTTTCATTCTTCATAACACACTAAAGCTAGCTGAGCAAGCTGGTTATGTGGTTGTGTACGGAGACACAGATTCAATTATGATTAACACTGGTACAAAGGATTATAAGGACTGTTTACGAATTGGTGAATTGTTAAAACGAGAAGTCAATCGAAGATACAAGTATCTTCAGATTGACATCGACTATGTGTTTCAGAAGATGTTACTTCTGAAGAAGAAGAAGTATGCTGCCTTGCGAGTTACAGGAGTCAATGATCAAGTCATCAAAACATCACAAGAAGTTAAAGGAATTGACTTGGTACGCAGAGATTGGTCTATTTTAACCAAATCTGCTGGATTTTATGTACTGAATATTCTGTTTTCTTGTTCTCGTGATGATTTCCGAGAACGAATCGGGAATTACTTGAAGAATCTATCAAATCAGATGAGGAACAATGAATTGAAATTAGAGGAATACACCATTACCAAATCACTTACACATTCATTACGAGATTATAACAATAAGAATAACATGAACAATCCTCATGTGATGGTTGCATTACGAATGCAAGCTAATGGTCAAATTATGAATATATCCTTATTCTTCATTCATTCAATAGGATCCTTCATTGTACGCTGGTGATTTCATTCGATATGTGATCTGTAAACCTTTGAATCCTCTCCAACGATCTTTGGGAGATCGTGCTTATAGTATCCCTGAGATTCGTGCATCCAATGGAACTCTTCAACCAGACATTGATTGGTATTTAAGGAATCAGTTGCTTCCCACAGTCAATCGGTTGATCAGTCCAATTGATGAGATTCCTCGGTCATATTTATGTGAGTGTCTGGGTCTTGAAGTCACCTCTGTGGAGGGTGAAGGTAGTGGTAGAGATGAGTTGAATTACATCAGTGCTTTTGTACCTCGTGTTAGAGTATAACTGAATGAAGTGATTGACAATTAGCGAACAGACTATGATGTGATGTATAGCCAGGCAGATCCCATTCTCATTCATTGTAAGGTATGCAACCGACAATTTTCATTCCGCGGAGAATTGCCGAAAGTGGCGGGAAGTGTTGGATTTGAATGTGATGTGAGTATTACGAATTGGTTTGATTTGTAGTGTGGCACTGTATTCCCTCAGAGTTATTTGCATTCTGTGTTGTTATTGTATGCTCGTCAAAGTATCAGCAAGTATTACTTGACAGGTTGGAAATGTAACGATGAAATGTGCGGATATCGGACAAATCGAATGGTAATGAAGAAATAGAAGAGTTATTGTGTAGAATTTGGCTGATAATCATTGTGGCATTCTCACATGTTCAGGAACGTTGGTTCGTGAAATTTCTGGGAAGCATGTGTATTTGAATCTGTGCTATGCAATTGCAACTGTGAAAGATATGAACATTGCGAAGGACATCCAATCGTTGCTGGATCGGTTGAGTTATGAATATATTGACATGAAAATCTTTCGGTATGTAGAATCAAATGTTTGTTGGAGAAAAGAACATGATACGAATGGAATTCCCATGAAGACATATTTATCCCATTTCCTGATTGTACATGGAAGATGACTTTAGAATATACATGATTCTCGCTAGGCTTTACATTCACTCAAATCCCATTCAAACACCACAGTCATTGTAATAGTCCATGCCAGAAACAAGACTACAATCAAATTTGAGAGCGTAAGGAACAGAGTAAAGATTCTCATTAACCGATCCCAAACGAAGAAATGATCCAACAAACAATTTAATCAAGTCCACACTTTTCAAGGACAAACACAATCACGAGAGACAGTGGATAGAGTAGCAATACTAATAATGCTGTCCACAAAGTCTGTGTAGTTTTCAACGATACGCAAACAATACAAATCTCCACGACAAGTACAGCAATCGTTTCTGCAGCAAATGTCCACTGTAATCCACGAATCGCAATAATCAACAAGAATACTCCTAAGCAAACAGTATTATTCATAATTGCTGATCCTTGCAATGTACAAATACTAATGGTGGATGCCTTTATAGTCTGTTTTGCAGCATAGTTAAATGAAGCAATGATCTCACTCAGATTACTAATTAATGGGGCAAGAATGAATGAAATGTAAAAACTATTAATATGAGTTCGTGTACCAAACACATCTAATAGATCCACAATGGGATCTGAAAACAATATCACTAACAATGTTCCTGCGATCATCATGGTGAATGCTCTCATTATGATACGATGCCGCTGCTGTTTAGGAGTCAGGTGACAAAGATCTTCTGGCATCTCTTCCTCTTCGTCATCCTCACATACTCCAGCAGGATCAACAGCCACATGTGTTAATTTTCCACTTCGTTTGTGTTCTACCAATGTCAGAATGAAATTGCAAAATTCGTCGAAATTTAGGGAATTGCTTCGATCCTTGTCGAACTCCCTCATAATCTCCTCCACTTCATTTACTGACATATCTTCTCCCAAATCTCGTAATAACACTCGAAGTTCAGGTACATTCAGAACACCATCTTTGTTAACATCGTATCGTAACCAGTAGCCACGAAGGAGAATTCGTGTGTGCTCTTTCACATCCTCAGGCAACAAAGGTGTTGAAGCATCAGTTGGCTGTGTGATTGACTAAATCATGACGATTTCTGGAATCGCAATTACTTCAATTTCACTGCACAAAACACCAGAAATATTAACCAAACCATTTCGAATGCTCTTTTTGATCAAATCCTGTTTCATTGCTTCACTCACAATGTTGGATTGAGAATGACGGTATTGTTGAACAAAGTACCAAATCATTACAATAAGAGCATAGTAACCGTGAAGGAGGCATATATATCATGATAAAGGATATGGCCAGACAGATGTAAGCAACAATGCTAACCCATTTTGAATACTTACCAGTATGTTCAGGAATGAAATTAGTGGCCTTTGGATGAATACGGATGAGAAGGAATACCTGAATAAAGAGATAAGTCAACATGGAAAGAATGATGAAGAGAATATTCTTCCTTACAATCTTATCGAGATTGATACCAGAGTGAGAGAACGATTTCTTGTCCTTATCCTGTAACTTGTGGAATTCCTATAGTGATATACATCACAAATTCCTTGCATCAGCTTTCACATCTAAGGGTCTTGAATATAATCCTTCACCCTTTTCATTTAGAGAAACACGTCCAGCAAAAATGCTCAATGCCCAAGGAATTGTGATGAGAAGAATAGTCGATCCAGAAAGTGCTCCAACACCAATGGAAATCTGTTTGGCAACGGTTGCTTGATCCCCCATTCCAGAGAAAAGGACTAGGAACTGAACAATACCGGATTGATATACCTATAGCAGAGTCCGGGACTGCTCCCAAGAACGGTAGCACAATACTTCCAATTAAGCCGGACCACTTAGGAACTAAGAGAAGGAGTTCACTTCCATCGGAAATTAGATTTGCTCCCTTACACAAAATGAAAGCATACACAAAGAAGAGAAATACCAGTTGGACCTAATTGTAACTCTCCATAATCATATCAACCATCCCATACCAAGTATTAGGTATTTCTTCCACATCTATGAACAATTTGGACAAGAAATCACCCATTACAATACCAAGAATGATAAAAACCTGTGTTGGATAGACCAATCAGGATCGAATATTCGAGCGTTTCAATAAATAATCTGTCAACATTCTCAATAACAAACAACCATAAACCTTCAACTCTTTCACAGTCTTCTTCTCACCATGTTTGGGCTGTTTTTTAGTCATTTTCTTGGCTCTAACTCTTCCAGTAGCTTTAGCTCGCTTATTCACTCTCACTAACACCAGAATAACAATGGCAATGACAACAATCACGACTACAATCACTGTCACAATCAGGGCAATCGACATACAGAGACCTGATGCATTCTTCCACACTCCATCTTCCGTTCCCAAAACACATTCTCGCTTCTGTGTGCCAACATAACTTCCTTGTGCAGAGCATTCATAAACAGCAACATCTCCGACAGCTGTTACAGGGAATAATCCTTCTGCTTTGCAGGTTCCTTTTCTCACTCCAATAGAAAGAGATACAAGAACGACTCCACTCTGATTCTCAGCATACACTGTAAACGCCTTGAGCTCTAATTCGCTTTGTGGTTTTCCTGATATTTCACCTGTTACAGAATTCAGTGTCAGCCCCGCGGGAAGTGTTACTCCTTGATCAAGATACCATTTCTCCACGATATTCTGATACACTGGTATTCCAGTAGTCACTTGAATACCGACTATGAACTGGAAGCGAGAATACTCGTAATGAACATCCAGAGGGAGAAGCTGTCGACAGTGATCCATCTTCACTTCACCCAACACACCTCCAGAACACTCACGATATGAATAACCACTGTAACCCTCAGGACAAGTAGAAGGAGAGATTTGACCTTCACCCACTGAAGGATAGTTGTCAATTGCAGGACACACAGCTCCTGAAGCCTTACAATAGGCCAGCACAACAGAACCAATATTCAAAGCGACAGTGTCTGGATTGAATATTTCCCATCGATAGCTCCGGAATCCAGCCAGAGCCACAGGTACAGGGGTGTGTGATTTGGTTCGACTCTCTATAGAGATAGATTGACGTATGATTTCAATTCCATCCTCTAGTGTGTCTGAAGGATTGAAATGAGCCTTAATTGAATATCCCATTGAACTAACAGTACTCGATCCAACCAGACTGAATGAGTTCCATTTGCTTCCAACCAGATTCTCAACACTCCATTCGATGAACGATCCAACAGTGTTCGGAAGTGAGCCATAAGTGTAAGGATCCAGATCCATCATATCTTCTATAGTACCCATGTTGAGTTCCGTCGAAGCGAGAGAGGAATAAGAATCAACAACAGTAGAACAGTCTTCAACTCCAAATACTCCAGTAGCATCAAACACAACAGGATCAGCAGAAGAACCACCCAAAGGACGATGAATCTCGAAACTGAATACATTGTTACCCTCTTGAATTCCAGCTGTTGACAGAATCACATGGAACTTCGAGAACACACTAGAATCATGAACAGCAAGAGATTCTGTGTTGGAATCGAAGTCTTCAGCCAGATTGAATCGAGCAACCAGATTTCCATTCAGATAAGCAGCCACTCCTCCAGAATACTTCACTCGAACATTCAACACTTGATAATCATTCACTCCACTC